>NW_026109043.1:0-114826 GCF_024516045.1 Bombus affinis
ACGTTATATGGCATCACTATAGGACGTATAACGTTATATTGCACCACTATAAGACGTATAACGTTATATACTATTACGTTATAACGAATAACGATATATTGCATCACTATATGACGTATGAAGTTATATACTACTACGTTATGAGGTATATGGATGTACTGCATCATTATATGACGTATAACGATATATTGCATCACTATATGACGTATAACATTATATTGCATCACTATATGACGTATAACGTTATATACTATTACGTTATAACGAATAACGTTGTATTGCATCACTATATGACGTATAACGTTATATACTATTACGCTATAAGGTATAACGATATATTGCATCACTATATGACGTATAACGTTATATACTATTACGCTATAGGGTATAACGCTTTATTACGTTACTATATGACGTATAACGTTATATTGCATCACTATATGACGTATAACGTTATATACTATTACGGTATAAGGTATAACGATATATTGCATCACTATATGACGTATAACATTATATTGCATCACTATATGGCGTATAACGTTATATACTATTACGTTATAACGAATAACGATATATTGCATCACTATATGACGTATGAAGTTATATACTACTACGTTATGAGGTATATGGATGTACTGCATCATTATATGACGTATAACGATATATTGCATCACTATATGACGTATAACATTATATTGCATCACTATATGACGTATAACGTTATATATTATTACGTTATAACGAATAACGCTGTATTGCATCACTATATGACGTATAACGTTATATACTATTACGCTATAAGGTATAACGATATATTGCATCACTATATGACGTATAACGCTATATTGCTTCACTATATACCGTATAACGTTATATTGCATCTCTATATGACTTATAATGTTATTTACTAATATGTTATAACGCATAACGTTATATCGCATCACTATGTGACGTATAACGTTATATACTATTACGCTATAAGGTATAACGCTTTATTGCATCACTATATGACGTATAACGTTATATACTATTACGCTATAAGGTGTAACGCTTTATTGCATCACTATATGACGTATAACGTTATATTGCATCACTATATGACGTATAACGTTATATTGCATCACTATATGACGTATAACGTTATATATTATTACGCTATAAGGTATAACGATATATTGCATCACTATATGACGTATAACGTTATATACTAATATGTTATAACGCCGAACGTTATATTGCATCACTATAGGACGCATAACGTTATATTGCTTCACTATATGACGTATGAAGTTATATACTACTACGTTATGAGGTATAAGGGTGTACTGTATCACTATATGACGTATAAACGTTATACTGCATCACTATATGCCGTATAACGTTATATTGCATCACTATATGACGTATAACGTTATATACTAATACGTTATAACGCATCACGTTACATTGCATCACTATATGACCTATAACGTCATGTACTATTACGCTATAAGGAATAACGATATATTGCATCACTATATGATGTGTAACATTATATTGCATCACTATATGACGTAGAACGTTATATTGCATCACTATATGACGTATAATGTTATGTACTATTACGCTATAAGGTATAACGCTTTATTGCATCACTATATGACGTATAACGTTATATTGCATCACTATATGACGTATGAAGTTATATACTATTACGTTATGAGGTATATGGATGTACTGCATCACTATATGACGTATAACGTTATATTGCATCACTATATGCCGTATAACGTTATATACTATTACGCTATAAGGTATAACGGTGTACTGCATCACTATGTGACGTATAACGTTATATAGCATCACTATCTGACGTATAACGTTATATTGCATCACTATATGACGTATAACGTTATATACTACTACGATATGAAGGAATAACGTTATATTGCATCACTGTATGACGTATAACATTATATACTATTACGTTATGAAGGAATAACGTTATACTGCATCACTATATGACGTATAACGTTATATACTATTACGCTATAAGGTATAACGATATAGTGCATCACTATATGACGTATAACATTATATTGCATCACTATATGACGTATAAGGTTATATACTATTACGTTATAACGCATAACGTTATATGGCATCACTATAGGACGTATAATGTTATATTCCATCACTATATGACGTATAACGTTATATACTATTACGTTATAACGTATAACGTTATATTGCATAACTATAAGACGTATAACGTTATATACTATTACGTTATGAAGGAATAACGTTATATTGCATCACTGTATGACGTAAAACATTATATACTAGTACGTTATGAAGTAATAACGTTATATTGCACCACTCTATGACGTATAACGTTATATACTATTACGTTATAACGTATAACTATATATTGTATTACCATAGGACGTATAACGTTATATTGCATCACTATATGATGTATAACGTTATATACTATTACGCTATAAGGTATGACGATATAGTGCATCACTATATGACGTATAACGTTATATTGCACCACTATATGACGTATAACGTTATATACTATTACGCCATAACGTATAACGATATATTTCATCACTATATAACGTATAGCGTTATATACAATTACGTTTATAACATATAACGTTATATCGCATCACTATAGGACGTATAATGTTATATTCCATCACTATATGACGTATAACGTTATATACTATTACGTTATAACGTATAACGTTATATTGCATAACTATAAGACGTATAACGTTATATACTATTACGTTATGAAGGAATAACGTTATATTGCATCGCTGTATGACGTAAAACATTATATACTAGTACGTTATGAAGTAATAACGTTATATTGCACCACTCTATGACGTATAACGTTATATACTATTACGTTATAACGTATAACTATATATTGTATTACCATAGGACGTATAACGTTATATTGCATCACTATATGATGTATAACGTTATATACTATTACGCTATAAGGTATGACGATATATTGTAACACTATATGACGTATAACGTTTTAAATATTACGCTATAAGGTATAACTATATGTTGCAACGCTATGTGACGTACAACGATATATACCATTACGTCATAACGTATAACGTAATACTGCATCACTATATGACGTATAACGTTATATACTATTACACTATAAGGTATAACGATGTACTGCATCACTATGTGATGTTTAACGTTATATAGCATCACCATATGACGTATAACATTATATTGCATCGCTATATGCCGGATAACATCGTATTGCATCACTATATTACGTATAACGTTATATACTATTACGCTATAAGGTATAACGGTGTACTGCATCACTATGTGACGTATAACGTTATATAGCATCACTATATGATGTATAACGTTATATACTATTACGCTATAAGGTATGACGATATATTGTATCACTATATGACGTATAACGTTTTAAATATTACGCTCTAAGGTATAACGATATGTTGCAACACTCTGTGACGTACAACGATATATACTATTACGTCATAACGTATAACGTAATACTGCATCACTATATGAAGTATAACGTTATATACTATTACGCTATAACGTATCACGATATATTGCATCACTATATGACGTATGAAGTTATATACAACTACGTTATGAGGTATAAGGATGTACTGCATCACTATATGACGTACAGCGTTATATTGCATCACTATATGCCGTATAACGTTATATTGCATCACTATATGACGTATAACGTTATATACTACTACGATATGCAGGAATAACGTTATATTGCATCACTATATGATGTATAACGTTATATACTATTACGTTATAACGCATAACGTTATATGGCATCACTATAGGACGTATAACGTTATATTGCACCACTATATGACGTATAACGCTATATACTATTACGCTATAACGTATAACGATAACGTATAACGTATAACGTATAGCGTTATATACAATTACGTTATAACATATAACGTTATATCGCTACACTATAGGACGTATAATGTTATATTCCATCACTATATGACGTATAACGTTATATACTATTACGTTATAACGTATAACGTTATATTGCATAACTATAAGACGTATAACGTTATATACTATTACGTTATGAAGGAATAACGTTATATTGCATCACTGTATGACGTATAACATTATATACTATTACGTCATGAAGTAATAACGTTATATTGCACCACTCTATGACGTATAACGTTATATACTATTACGTTATAACGTATAACTATATAATGTATTACCATGGGACGTATAACGTTATATTGCATCACTATATGCCGTATAGCGTTATATACTATTACGCTATAGGGTATAGCGCTTTATTGCATTACTATATGACGTATAACGTTATATTGCATCACTATATGACGTATAACGTTATATGCTATTACGGTATAAGGTATAACGATATATTGCATCACTATATGACGTATAACGTTATATACTAATATGTTATAACGCAGAACGTTATATCGCATCACTATAGGACGTATAACGTTATATTGCATCACTATATGACGTATAACGTTATATACTATTACGTTATAACGTATAACGTTATAAGTCATCACTATAGGAGGTATAACGATATATTGCATCACTATATGACGCATAACGTTATATACTACTACGATATGAAGGAATAACGTTACATTGCATCACTGTATGACGTATAACATTATATACTATTACGTTATGAAGGAATAACGCTATAATGCATCACTACATGACGTATAACGTTATATACTATTACGCTATAAGGTATAACGATGTAGTGCATCACTATGTGATGTATAATGATATATAGCATCACCATATGACGTATAACGTTATATACTATTACGCTATAAGGTATAACGATGTACTGCATCACTATATGACGCATAACGTTATATACTACTACGATATGAAGGAATAACGTTTTATTGCATCACAAATGACGTACAACGTTATAAACTATTACGCTATAAGGTATAACGATATATTGCATCACTATATGACGTATAACGTTATATTGCATCACTATAGGAGGTATAACGTTATATTGCACCACTATATGACGTATAACGTTATATACTATTACGCTATAACGTATAACGATATATTGCATCACGATATGACGTATAGCGTTATATACAATTACGTTATAACATATAACGTTATATCGCATCACTATAGGACGTATAATGTTATATTGCATCACTATATGACGTATAACGTTATATACTATTACGTTATAAAGAATAACGTTGTATTGCATCACTATATGACGTATAACGTTATATACTAATACGCTATAAGGTATAACAATATATTGCATCACTGTAGGACGTATAATGTTATATTGCATCACTATATGACGTATAACGTTATATACTATTACGTCATAACGTATAACGTAATACTGCATCACCATATGACGTATAACGTTATATACTATTACGCTATAACGTATAACGATATATTGCATCACTATATGACGTATAAGGTTATAGTGCATCACTATATGACGTATAACGTTATATAATATTACGCTATAAGGTATAACGATATATTGCATCACTATATGACGTATAACGTTATGTACTATTACGCTATAAGGTATAACGATATATTGCATCACTATATGACGTATAACGCTATATTGCTTCACTATATGCCGTATAACGTTATATTGCATCTCTATACGACTTATAATGTTATTTACTAATATGTTATAACGCATAACGTTATATCGCATCACTATATGACGTATAACGTTATATAATATTACGTTATAAGCTATAACGGTATATTGCGTTACTAAATGACGTATAACGTTATATACTATTACGCTATAAGGTATAACGCAATATATTGCATGACTATATGACGTATAACATTATATACTATTACGTTATGAAGGGATAACGTTGTATTGCATCACTATATGATGTATAACGTTATATACTATTACGCTATAAGGTATATCGATATATTGCATCACTACATGACGTATAACATTATATTGCATCACTATATGACGTATAGCGTTATATACAATTACGTTATAACATATAACGTTATATCGCATCACTATAGGACGTATAATGTTATATTGCATCACTATATGACGTATAACGTTATATACTATTACGTTATAACGAATAACGTTGTATTGCATCACTATATGATGTATAACGTTATATACTATTACGCTATAAGGTATATCGATATATTGCATCACTACATGACGTATAACATTATATTGCATCACTATATGACGTATAGCGTTATATACAATTACGTTATAACATATAACGTTATATCGCATCACTATAGGACGTATAATGTTATATTGCATCACTATATGACGTATAACGTTATATACTATTACGCTATAAAGTATAACGATATATTGCATCACTATATGACGTATAACATTATTTTGTATCACTATTTGACGTAGAACGTTTTATTGCATCACAAATGACGTATATCGTTATATACTATTACGCTATAAGGTATAACGATGTACTGCATCACTATGTGACGTATAACGTTATATAGCATCACTATCTGACGTATAACGTTATATTGCATCACTATATGACGTATAACGTTATATACTATTACGCTATAAGGTATAACGATATATTGCATCACTATATGACGTATAACGTTATATTGCATCACTATATGACGAATAACGTTATATACTATTACGCTATAAAGTATAACGATATATTGCATCACTATATGACGTATAACATTATTTTGCATCACTATTTGACATAGAACGTTTTATTGAATCACAAATGACGTATAACGTTATATACTATTACGCTATAAGGTATAACGATGTACTGCATCACTATGTGATGTATAACGTTATATAGCATCACTATATGACGTATAACATTATATTGCATCGCTATATGCCGTTTAACGTCGTATTGCATCACTATATTACGTATAACGTTATATACTATTAGGCTCTAAGGTATAACGGTGTACTGCATCACTATGTGACGTATAACGTTATATAGCATCACTATCTGACGTATAACGTTATATTGCATCACTATATGCCGTATAAGGTTATATTGCATCACTATATGACGTATAACGTTATATAATATTACGCTATAAGGTATAACGATATATTGCGTCACTGCATGACGTATAACATTATATACTATTACGTTATGAAGGGATAACGTTAAACTGCATCACTATATTACGTATAACGTTATATACTACTACGATATGAAGGAATAACGTTATATTGCATCACTGTATGACGTATAACATTATATACTATTACGTTATGGAGGAATAACGTTATACTGCATCACTATATGACGTATAACGTTATATACTATTACGCTATAAGGTATAACGATATATTGCATCACTATATGACGTATAACATTATATTGCATCACTATATGACGTATAAGCTTATATACTATTACGTTATAAAGAATAACGTTGCACTGCATCACTATATGACGTATAACGTTATATACTATTACGCTATAAGGTATAACGATATATTGCATCACTATATGACGTATAACGTTATATACTATTACGATATAAGGTATAACGATATATTGCATCACTATATGACGTATAACATTATTTTCTATCACTATTTGACGTAGAACGTTTTATTGCATCACAAATGACGTATAACGTTATATACTATTACGCTATATGGTATAACGATGTACTGCATCACTATGTGATGTTTAACGTTATATAGCATCACCATATGACGTATAACATTATATTGCATCGCTATATGCCGTATAACGTCGTATTGCATCACTATATTACGTATAACGTTATATACTATTGCGCTATAAGGTATAACGGTGTACTGCATCACTATGTGACGTATAACGTTATATAGCATCACTATCTGACGTATAACGTTATATTGCATCACTATATGACGTATAACGTTATATACTACTACGATATGAAGTAATAACGTTATATTGCACCACTCTATGACGTATAACGTTATATACTATTACGTTATAACGTATAAATATATATTGTATTACCATAGGACGTATAACGTTATATTGCATCACTATATGATGTATAACGTTATATACTATTACGCTATAAGGTATGACGATATATTGTATCACTATATGACGTATAACGTTTTAAATATTACGCTATAAGGTATAACGATATGTTGCAACACTATGTGACGTACAACGATATATACGATTACGTCATAACGTATAACGTAATACTGCATCACTATATGAAGTATAACGTTATATACTATTACGCTATAACGTATCACGATATATTGCATCACTATATGACGTATGAAGTTATATACAACTACGTTATGAGGTATAAGGATGTACTGCATCACTATATGACGTATAACGTTATATTGCATCACTATATGCCGTATAACGTTATATTGCATCACTATATGACGTATAACGTTATATACTACTACGATATGAAGGAATAACGTTATATTGCATCACTATATGATGTATAACGTTATATACTATTACGTTATAACGCATAACGTTATATGGCATCATTATAGGACGTATAACGTTATATTGCACCACTATATGACGTATAACGTTATATACTATTACGTTATAACGAATAACGATATATTGCATCACTATATGACGTATGAAGTTATATACTACTACGTTATGAGGTATATGGATGTACTGCATCATGATATGACGTATAACGATATATTGCATCACTATATGACGTATAACGTTATATACTATTACGTTATAACGAATAACGTTGTATTGCATCACTATATGACGTATAACGTTATATACTAATACGCTATAAGGTATAACAATATATTGCATCACTATAGGACGTATAATGTTATATTGCATCACTATATGACGTATAACGTTATATACTATTACGTCATAACGTATAACGTAATACTGCATCACCATATGACGTATAACGTTATATACTATTACGCTATAACGTATAACGATATATTGCATCACTATATGACGTATGAAGTTATATACTACTACGTTATGAGGTATATGGATGTACTGCATCATTATATGACGTATAACGTTATATTGCATCACTATATGCCGTATAAGGTTATAGTGCATCACTATATGACGTATAACGTTATATAATATTACGCTATAAGGTATAACGATATATTGCATCACTATATGACGTATAACGTTATATACTATTACGCTATAAGGTATAACGATATATTGCATCACTATATGACGTATAACGCTATATTGCTTCACTATATGCCGTATAACGTTATATTGCATCTCTATACGACTTATAATGTTATTTACTAATATGTTATAACGCATAACGTTATATCGCATCACTATATGACGTATAACATTATTTTGTATCACTATTTGACGTAGAACGTTTTATTGCATCACAAATGACGTATAACGTTATATACTATTACGCTATAAGGTATAACGATGTACTGCATCACTATGTGATGTTTAACGTTATATAGCATCACCATATGACGTATATCATTATATTGCATCGCTATATGCCGTATAACGTCGTATTGCATCACTATATTACGTATAACGTTATATACTATTACGCTATAAGGTATAACGGTGTACTGCATCACTATGTGACGTATAACGTTATATAGCATCACTATCTGACGTATAACGTTATATTGCATCACTGTATGACGTATAACGCTATATACTACTACGATATGAAGGAATAACGTTATATTGCATCACTGTATGACGTATAACATTATATACTATTACGTTATGAAGGAATAACGTTATACTGCATCACTATATGACGTATAACGTTATATACTATTACGCTATAAGGTATAACGATATAGTGCATCACTATATGACGTATAACATTATATTGCATCACTATATGACGTATAAGGTTATATACTATTACGTTATAAAGAATAACGTTGCACTATATCACTATATGACGTATAACGTTATATACTATTACGCTATAAGGTATAACGATATATTGCATCACTATATGACGTATAACGTTATATACTATTACGCTATAAGGTATAACGATATATTGCATCACTATATGACGCATAACATTATTTTGTATCACTATTTGACGTAGAACGTTTTATTGCATCACAAATGACGTATAACGTTATATACTATTACGCTATAAGGTATAACGATATATTGCATCACTATATGACGTATAACGCTATATTGCTTCACTATATACCGTATAACGTTATATTGCATCTCTATATGACTTATAATGTTATTTACTAATATGTTATAACGCATAACGTTATATCGCATCACTATATGACGTATAACGTTATATACTATTACGCTATAAGGTATAACGCTTTATTGCATCACTATATGACGTATAGCGTTATATACTATTACGCTATAAGGTGTAACGCTTTATTGCATCACTATATGACGTATAACGTTATATACTATTACGCTATAACGTATAACTATATGTTGCATCACTATATGACGTATGAAGTTATATACTATTACGTTATGAGGTATATGGATGTACTGCATCACTATATGACGTATAACGTTATATTGCATCACTATATGACGTATAACATTATTTTGTATCACTATTTGACGTAGAACGTTTTATTGCATCACAAATGACGTATAACGTTATATACTATTACGCTATAAGGTATAACGATGTACTGCATCACTATGTGATGTTTAACGTTATATAGCATCACCATATGACGTATATCATTATATTGCATCGCTGTATGCCGTATAACGTCGTATTGCATCACTATATTACGTATAACGTTTTATACTATTACGCTATAAGGTATAACGGTGTACTGCATCACTATGTGACGTATAACGTTATATAGCATCACTATCTGACGTATAACGTTATATTGCATCACTATATGACGTATAACGTTATATACTATTACGATATGAAGTAATAACGTTATATTGCATCACTATATGATGTATAACGTTATATACTATTACGTTATAACGCATAACGTTATATGGCATCACTATAGGACGTATAACGTTATATTGCACCACTATATGACGTATAACGTTATATACTATTACGCCATAACGTATAACGATATATTGCATCACTATATAACGTATAGCGTTATATACAATTACGTTATAACATATAACGTTATATCGCATCACTATAGGACGTATAATGTTATATTCCATCACTATATGACGTATAACGTTATATACTATTACGTTATAACGTATAACGTTATATTGCATAACTATAAGACGTATAACGTTATATACTATTACGTTATAACGTATAACTATATATTGTATTACCATAGGACGTATAACGTTATATTGCATCACTATATGATGTATAACGTTATATACTATTACGCTATAAGGTATGACGATATATTGTAACACTATATGACGTATAACGTTTTAAATATTACGCTATAAGGTATAACGATATGTTGCAACACTATGTGACGTACAACGATATATACCATTACGTCATAACGTATAACGTAATACTGCATCACTATATGACGTATAACGTTATATACTATTACGCTATAAGGTATAACGATGTACTGCATCACTATGTGATGTTTAACGTTATATAGCATCACCATATGACGTATAACATTATATTGCATCGCTATATGCCGTATAACGTCGTATTGCATCACTATATTACGTATAACGTTATATACTATTACGCTATAAGGTATAACGGTGTACTGCATCACTATGTGACGTATAACGTTATATAGCATCACTATATGATGTATAACGTTATATACTATTACGCTATAAGGTATGACGATATATTGTATCACTATATCACGTATAACGTTTTAAATATTACGCTATAAGGTATAACGATATGTTGCAACACTCTGTGACGTACAACGATATATACTATTACGTCATAACGTATAACGTAATACTGCATCACTATATGAAGTAATAACGTTATATTCTATTACGCTATAACGTATCACGATATATTGCATCACTATATGACGTATGAAGTTATATACAACTACGTTATGAGGTATAAGGATGTACTGCATCACTATATGACGTATAGCGTTATATTGCATCACTATATGCCGTATAACGTTATATTGCATCACTATATGACGTATAACGTTATATACTACTACGATATGAAGGGAATAACGTTATATTGCATCACTATATGATGTATAACGTTATATACTATTACGTTATAACGCATAAACGTTCTATGGCATCACTATAGGACGTATAACGTTATATTGCACCACTATATGACGTATAACGCTATATACTATTACGCTATAACGGTATAACGATAACGTATAACGTATAACGTGTAGCGTTATATACAATTACGTTATAACATATAACGTTATATCGCTACACTATAGGACGTATAATGTTATATTCCATCACTATATGACGTATAACGTTATATACTATTACGTTATAACGTATAACGTTATATTGCATAACTATAAGACGTATAACGTTATATACTATTACGTTATGAAGGAATAACGTTATATTGCATCACTGTATGACGTATAACATTATATACTATTACGTTATGAAGTAATAACGTTATATTGCACCACTCTATGACGTATAACGTTATATACTATTACGTTATAACGTATAACTATATAATGTATTACCATGGGACGTATAACGTTATATTGCAGTCACTATATGCCGTATAGCGTTATATACTATTACGCTATAAGGTATAAACGATATATTGCATCACTATATGACGTATAACGTTATATACTATTACGGTATAAGGTATAACGATATATTGCATCACTATATGACGTATAACGTTATATACTAATATGTTACAACGCAGAACGTTATATCGCAACACTATAGGACGGATAACGATATATTGCATCACTATATGACGTATAACGTTATATACTATTACGTTATAACGTATAACGTTATAAGTCATCACTATTGGAGGTATAACGTTATATTGCATCACTATATGACGTACAACGTTATATACTATTACGCTATAAGGTATGACGGTATATTGTATCACTATACGACGTATAACGTTTTACAATATTACGCTATAAGGTATAACGATATGTTGCAACACTATGTGACGTACAACGATATATACTATTACGTCATAAAGTATAACGTAATACTGCATCACTATATGAAGTATAAGGTTATATACTATTACGCTATAACGTATAACGATATATTGCATCACTATATGACGTATAGCGTTGGATACAATTACGTTATAACATATAACGTTATATCGCATCACTATAGGACGTATACTGTTATATTGCATCACTATATGACGTATAATGTTATATACTATGACGCTATAAGGTATAACGATATGTTGCATCACTATGTGACGTACAACGATATATACTATTACGTCATAACGTATAACGTAATACTGCATCACTATATGACGTATAACGTTATATACTATTACGCTATGACGTATAACGATATATTGCATCACTATATGACGTATGAAGTTATATACTACTACGTTATGAGGTATATGGATGTACTGCGTCACTATATGACGTATAACGTTATATTGCATCACTATATGACGTATAACGTTATATTACTATTACGCTATAAGGTATAACGATATATTGCATCACTATATGACGTTATAACGTTATATACTAATACGTTATGAGGTATAAGGATGTACTGCATCACTATATGACGTATAACGTTATATTGCATCACTATATGCCGTATAACGTTATATTGCATCACTATATGACGTATAACGTTATATAATATTACGCTATAAGGTATAACGATATATTGCGTCACTATATGGACGTATAACGTTATATACAATTACGCTATAAGGTTTAACGATATATTGCATCACAGTATGACGTTATAACGCTATATTGCTTCACTATATGCCGAATAACGTTATATTGCATCTCTATATCACGTATAATGTTATTTACTAATATGTTATAACGCATAACGTTATATCGCATCACTATATGACGTATAACGTTATATAATATTACGCTCTAAGGTATAACGCTATATTGAGTCACTATATGACGTATAACGTTATATACTATTACGCTATAAGGTATATCGATATATTGCATCACTATATGACGTATAACATTATATTGCATAGCTATATGCCGTATAACGTCGTATTGCATCACTATATTACGTATAACGTTATATACTATTACGCTATAAGGTATAACGGTGTACTGCATCACTATGTGACGTATAACGTTATATAGCATCACTATCTGACGTATAACGTTATATTGCATCACTATATGACGTATGACGTTATATACTACTACGATATGAAGGAATAACGTTATATTGCATCACTATACGTTGTATAACGTTATATACTATTACGTTATAACGCATAACGTTATATGGCATCACTATAGGACGTATAACGTTATATTGCATCACTATATGACGTATAACGTTATATACTATTACGCTATAACGTATAACGATATATTGCATCACTATATGACGTATAACGTTAGTATACTATTACGCTATAAGGTATAACGATATATTGCATCACTATATGCCGTGTAACATTATATTGCATCACTGTATGCCGCTGTAACATTATATTGCATCACTATATGACGTATAACGTTATATACTAATACGTTATAACGCAGAACGTTATATCGCATCACTATAGGACGTATAACGTTATATTGCATCACTATATGGCGTATAACGTTATATACTATTACGTTATAACGCAGAACGTTATATCGCATCACTATAGGACGCATAACGTTATATTGCATCACTATATGACGTATAACGTTTTACACTATTACGCTATAAGGTATAACGATATGTTGCATCACTATGTGACGTACAACGATATATACTATTACGTCATAACGTATAACGTAATACTGCATCACTATATGACGTATAACGTTATATACTAATATGTTATAACGCAGAACGTTATATCGCATCACTATAGGACGTATAACGTTATATTGCATCACTATATGACGTATAACGTTATATACTAATACGTTATGAGGTATAAGGATGTACTGCATCACTATATGACGTATAACGTTATATTGCACCACTATATGCCGTATAACGTTATATTGCATCACTATATGACGTATAACGTTATATAATATTACGCTATAAGGTATAACGATATAATGCGTCACTATATGACGTATAACGTTATATACTATTACGCTATAAGGTATAACGATATATTGCATCACTGTATGACGTATGACGCTATATTGCTTCTCTATATGCCGTATAACGTTATATTATATCTCTATATGACGTATAATGTTATTTACTAATATGTTATAACGCATAACGTTATATCGCATCACTATATGACGTATAACGTTATATAATATTACGCTATAAGGTATAACGGTATATTGCGTCACTATATGACGTATAACGTTATATACTATTACGCTATAAGGTATAACGATATATTGCATCACTATATGACGTATAAACATTATATTGCATCACTATATGACGTATAACGTTATATACTATTACGTTATAACGAATAATGTTGTATTGCATCACTATATGACGTATAATGTTATATACTATTACGCTATAAGGTATATCGATATATTGTATCACTATATGACGTATAACATTATTTTGCATCACTATTTGACGTAGAACGTTTTATTGCATCACAAATGACGTATAACGTTATATACTATTACGCTATAAGGTATAACGATGTACTGCATCTCTATGTGATGTATAACGTTATATAGCATCACTATATGACGTATAACATTATATTGCATCGCTATATGCCGTATAACGTCGTATTGCATCACTATATTACGTTATAACGTTATATACTATTACGCTATAAGGTATAACGGTGTACTGCATCACTATGTGACGTGTAACGTTATATAGCATCACTATCTGACGTATAACGTTATATTGCATTACTATATGACGTATAACGTTATATACTACTACGATATGAAGGAATAACGTTATATTGCATCACTATACGATGTATAACGTTATATACTATTACGTTATAACGCATTACGTTATAAGGCAATCACTATAGGACGTATAACGTTATAATTGCTCCACTATATGACGTATAACGTTATATACTATTACGCTATAACGTATAACGATATATTGCATCACTATATGACGTATAACGTTATATACTATTACGCTATAAGGTATAACGATATATTGCATCACTATATGCCGTGTAACATTATATTGCATCACTGTATGCCGTGTAACATTATATTGCATCACTATATGACGTATAACGTTATATACTAATACGTTATAACGCAGAACGTTATATCGCATCACTATAGTACGTATAACGTTTATATTGCACCACTATATGACATATAACGTTATATACTATTACGCTATAACGTATAACGTTACATTGCATAACTATATGACGTATAACGTTATATACTACTACGTTATGCAGGAATAACGTTATATTGCATCACTGTATGATGTATAACATTATATACTATTACGTTATGAAGTGATAACGTTATATTGCTCCACTCTATGACGTATAACATTATATACTATTACGTTATAACGCAGAACGTTATATCGTATCACTATAGGACGTATAACGTTATATTGCATCACTATATGACGTATAACGTTTTACACTATTACGCTATAAGGTATAACGATATGTTGCATCACTATGTGACGTACAAAGATATATACTATTACGTCATAACGCATAACGTAATACTGCATCACTATATGACGTATAACGTTATATACTATTACGCTATAACGTATAACGATATATTGCATCACTATACGACGTATGAAGTTATATACTACTACGTTATGAGGTATATGGATGTACTGCGTCACTATATGACGTATAACGTTATATTGCATCACTATATGACGTATAACGTTATATACTATTACGCTATAAGGTATAACGATATATTGCATCACTATATGCCGTGTAACATTATATTGCATCACTATATGCCGTGTAACATTATATTGCATCACTATATGACGTATAACGTTATATACTATTACGCTATAAGGTATAACGATATATTGCATCACTATATGACGTATAAACGTTATATACTATTACGCTATAAGGTATAACGATATATTGCATCACTATATGACGTATAACGTTATATACTAATATGTTATAACGCAGAACGATATATTGCATCACTATACGACGTATGAAGTTATATACTACTACGTTATGAGGTATATGGATGTACTGCGTCACTATATGACGTATAACGTTATATTGCATCACTATATGACGTATAACGTTATATACTATTACGCTATAAGGTATAACGATATATTGCATCACTATATGACGTATAACGTTATATACTAATACGTTATGAGGTATAAGGATGTACTGCATCACTATATGACGGTATAACGTTATATTGCATCACTATATGCCGTATAACGTTATATTGCATCACTATATGACGTATAACGTTATATAATATTACGCTATAAGGTATAACGATTTATTGCGTCACTATATGACGTATAACGTTATATACTAATATGTTATAACGCAGAACGATATATTGCATCACTATACGACGTATGAAGTTATATACTACTACGTTATGAGGTATATGGATGTACTGCGTCACTATATGACGTATAACGTTATATTGCATCACTATATGACGTATAACGTTATATACTATTACGCTATAAGGTATAACGATATATTGCATCACTATATGACGTATAACGTTATATACTAATACGTTATGAGGTATAAGGATGTACTGCATCACTATATGACGTATAACGTTATATTGCATCACTATATGCCGTATAACGTTATATTGCATCACTATATGACGTATAACGTTATATAATATTACGCTATAAGGTATAACGATATATTGCGTCACTATATGACGTATAACGTTATATACAATTACGCTATAAGGTATAACGATATATTGCATCACTATATGACGTATAACATTATATTGCATCACTATATGACGTATAACGTTATATACTATTACGTTTATAACGAATAACGTTGTATTGCATCACTATATGACGTATAACGTTATATACTATTACGCTATAAGGTATAACGATATATTGCATCACTATATGCCGTGTAACATTATATTGCATCACTATATGCCGTGTAACATTATATTGCATCACTATATGACGTATAACGTTATATACTATTACGCTATAAGGTTATAACGATATATTGCATCACTATATGACGTATAACGTTATATACTATTACGCTATAAGGTATAACGATGTACTGTATCACTATGTGATGTATAACGTTATATAGCATCACTATATGACGTATAAGGTTATATTGCATCACTATATGACGTATAACGTTATATAATATTACTCTATAAGGTATAACGATATATTGCGTCACTATATGACGTATAACGTTATATACTATTACGCTATAAGGTATAACGATATATTGCATCACTATATGACGTATAACGTTATATTGCATCACTATATGCCGTATAACGTTATATTGCATCACTATATGACGTATAACGTTATATAATATTACGCTATAAGGTATAACGATATATTGCGTCACTATATGACGTATAACGTTATATACTATTACGCTATAAGGTATATCGATATATTGCATCACTACATGACGTATAACATTATATTGCATCACTATATGACGTATAGCGTTATATACAATTACGTTATAACATATAACGTTATATCGCATCACTATATGACGTATAACGTTATATAATATTACGCTATAAGGTATATCGATATATTGTATCACTATATGACGTATAACATTATTTTGCATCACTATTTGACGTAGAACGTTTTATTGCATTACAAATGACGTATAACGTTATATACTATTACGCTATAAGGTATAACGATGTACTGCATCTCTATGTGATGTATAACGTTATATAGCATCACTATATGACGTATAACATTATATTGCATCGCTATATGCCGTATAACGTCGTATTGCATCACTATATTACGTATAACGTTATATACTATTACGCTATAAGGTATAACGGTGTACTGCCATCACTATGTGACGTATAACGTTATATAGCATCACTATCTGACGTATAACGTTATATTGCATTACTATATGACGTATAACGTTATATTCTACTACGATATGAAGGAATAACGTTATATTGCATCACTATACGATGTATAACGTTATATACTATTACGTTATAACGCATTACGTTATAAGGCATCACTATAGGACGTATAACGTTATATTGCACCACTATATGACGTATAACGTTATATACTATTACGCTATAACGTATGACGATATATTGCATCACTGTATGACGTATAGCGTTATATACAATTACGTTATAACAGATAACGTTATATCGCATCACTATAGTACGTATAACGTTATATTGCACCACTATATGACATATAACGTTATATACTATTACGCTATAACGTATAACGTTACATTGCATAACTATATGACGTATAACGTTATATACTACTACGTTATGCAGGAATAACGTTATATTGCATCACTGTATGACGTATAACATTATATACTATTACGTTATGAAGTGATAACGTTATATTGCACCACTCTATGACGTATAACATTATATACTATTACGTTATAACGCATAACGTTATATGGCATCACTATAGGACGTATAACGTTATATTGCATCACTATATGACGTATAACGTTATATACTATTACGCTATAACGTATAACGATATATTGCATCACTATATGACGTATAACGTTATATACTATTACGCTATAAGGTATAACGATATATTGCATCACTATATGCCGTGTAACATTATATTGCATCACTGTATGCCGTGTAACATTATATTGTATCACTATATGCCGAGAAACATTATATTGCATCACTATATGACGTATAACGTTATATACTATTACGCTATAAGTATAACGATATGTTGCATCACTATGTGACGTACAACGATATATACTATTACGTTATAACGAATAACGTTGTATTGCATCACTATAGGGACGTATAACGTTATATTGCATCACTATATGACGTATAACGTTATATACTATTACGTTATAACGCAGAACGTTATATCGCATCACTATAGGACGCATAACGTTATATTGCATCTCTATATGACGTATAACGTTTTACACTATTACGCTATAAGGTATAACGATATGTTGCATCACTATGTGACGTACAACGATATATACTATTACGTCATAACGTATAACGTAATACTGCATCACTATATGACGTATAACGTTATATACTATTACGTTATAAAGCAGATCGTTATATCGCATCACTATAGGACGTATAACGTTATATTGCATCACTATATGACGTATAACGTTTTACACTATTACGCTATAAGGTATAACGATATGTTGCATCACTATGTGACGTACAACGATATATACTATTACGTCATAACGTATAACGTAATACTGCATCACTATATGACGTATAACGTTTTATACTAATACGTTATGAGGTATAAGGATGTACTGCATCACTATATGACGTATAACGTTATATACTACTACGCTATAAGGTATAACGGTATATTGCATCACTATATGACGTATAACGTTATATACTAATATGTTATAACGCAGAACGTTATATCGCATCACTATAGGGACGCATAACGTTATATTGCATCACTATATGACGTATAACGTTTTACACTATTACGCTATAAGGTATAACGATATGTTGCCATCACTATGTGACGTACAACGATATATACTATTACGTCATAACGTATAACGTTATATTGTATCACTATATGACGTATAACGTTATATAATATTACGCTATAAGGTATAACAATATGTTGCATCACTATGTGACGTACAACGATATATACTATTACGTTATAACGAATAACGTTGTATTGCATCACTATATGACGTATAACGTTATATTCTATTACGCTATAAGGTATAACGGTATATTGCGTCACTATATGACGTATAACGTTATATACTACTACGCTATAAGGTATAACGGTATATTGCATCACTATATGACCTATAACGTTATATACTAATATGTTATAACGCAGAACGTTATATCGCATCACTATAGGACGCATAACGTTATATTGCATCACTATATGACGTATAACGTTTTACACTATTACGCTATAAGGTATAACGATATGTTGCATCACTATGTGACGTACAACGATATATACTATTACGTCATAACGTATAACGTAATACTGCATCACTATATGACGTATAACGTTATATACCAATATGTTATAACGCAGAACGTTATATCGAATCACTATAGGACGTATAGCGTTATATTGCATCACTATATGACGTATAACGTTATATACTATTACGTTATAACGCAGATCGTTATATCGCATCACTATAGGACGTATAACGTTATATTGCATCACTATATGACGTATAACGTTATATACTATTACGCTATAACGTATAACGATATATTGCATCACTATATGACGTATAACGTTATATACTATTACGTTATAACGAATAACATTGTATTGCATCACTATATGACGTATAACGTTATATACTATTACGCTATAAGGTATATCGACATATTGCATCACTATATGACGTATAACATTATATTGCAACACTATATGATGTAGAACGTTATATTGCATCACTATATGACGTATAACGTTATATAATATTACGCTATTTTGTACAACAATATATTTCATCACTATATGACGTATAACATTATATTGCATCACTATATGACGTAGAACGTTATATTGCATCACTATATGACGTATAACGTTATATACTACTACGATATGAAGGAATAACGTTATATTGCATCACTATACGATGTATAACGTTATATACTATTACGTTATAACGCATAACGTTATATGGCATCACTATAGGACGTATAACGTTATATTGCACCACTATATGACGTATAACGTTTTACACTATTACGCTATAAGGTATAACGATATGTTGCATCACTATGTGACGTACAACGATATATACTATTACGTCATAACGTATAACGTAATACTGCATCACTATATGACGTATAACGTTATATACTATTACGCTATAACGTATAACGATATATTGCATCACTATATGACGTGTGAAATTATATACTACTACGTTATGAGGTATATGAATGTACTGCGTCACTATATGACGTATAACGTTATATTGCATCACTATATGACGTATAACGTTATATACCATTACGCTATAAGGTATAACGATATATTGCATCACTATATGACGTATAACGTTATATACTAATATGTTATAACGCAGAACGTTATATCGCATCACTATAGGACGTATAACGTTATATTGCATCACTATATGACGTATAACGTTAAATACTATTACGTTATAACGCAGAACGTTATATCGCATCACTATAGGACGTATAACGTTATATTGCATCACTATATGACGTATAACGTTATATACTATTACGTTATAACGCAGAACGTTATATCGCATCACTATAGGACGTATAACGTTATATTGCATCACTATATGACGTATAACGTTTTACACTATTACGCTATAAGGTATAACGATATGTTGCATCACTATGTGACGTACAACGATATATACTATTACGTTATAACGAATAACGTTGTATTGCATCACTATATGACGTATAACGTTATATACTATTACGCTATAAGGTATAACGGTATATTGCGTCACTATATGACGTATAACGTTATATACTACTACGCTATAAGGAATAACGATATATTGCATCACTATATGACGTATAACGTTATATACTAATATGTTATAACGCAGAACGTTATATCGCATCACTATAGGACGCATAACGTTATATTGCATCACTATATGACGTATAACGTTTTACACTATTACGCTATAATGTATAACGATATGCTGCATCACTATGTGACGTACAACGATATATACTATTACGTCATAACGTATAACGTAATACTGCATCACTATATGACGTATAACGTTATATACTAATATGTTATAACGCAGAACGTTATATCGCATCACTATAGGACGTATAACGTTATATTGCATCACTATATGACGTATAACGTTATATACTATTACGTTATAACGCAGATCGTTATATCGCATCACTATAGGACGTATAACGTTATATTGCATCACTATATGACGTATAACGTTTTACACTATTACGCTATAAGGTATAACGATATGTTGCATCACTATGTGACGTACAACGATATATACTATTACGTCATAACGTATAACGTAATACTGCATCACTATATGACGTATAACGTTATATACTATTACGCTATAACGTATAACGATATATTCCATCACTATATGACGTATGAAGTTATATACTACTACGTTATGAGGTATATGGATGTACTGCGTCACTATATGACGTATAACGTTATATTGCATCACTATATGACGTATAACGTTATATACTATTACGCTATAAGGTATAACGATATATTGCATCACTATATGACGTATAACGTTATATACTAATACGTTATGAGGTATAAGGATGTACTGCATCACTATATGACGTATAACGTTATATTGCATCACTATATGCCGTATAACGTTATATTGCATCACTATATGACGTATAACGTTATATGATATTACGCTATAAGGTATAACGATATATTGCGCCACTATATGACGTATAACGTTATATACAATTACGCTATAAGGTTTAACGATATTGCATCACAGTATGACGTATAACGCTATATTGCTTCACTATATGCCGTATAACGATATATTGCATCTCTATATGACGTATGAAGTTATATACTACTACGTTATGAGGTATATGGATGTACTGCGTCACTATATGACGTATAACGTTATATTGCGTCACTATATGACGTATAACGTTATATACTATTACGCTATAAGGTATATCGATATATTGCATCACTATATGACGTATAACATTATATTGCACCACTATATGACGTATAACGTTATATACTATTACGTTATAACGAATAACGTTGTATTGCATCACTATATGACGTATAACGTTATATACTATTACGCTATAAGGTATATCGATATATTGCATCACTATATGACGTATAACATTATATTGCATCACTATATGACGTAGAATGTTATATTGCATCACTATATGACGTATAACGTTATATAATATTACGCTATTTTGTACAACGATATATTTCATCACTATATGACGTATAACATTATATTGCATCACTATATGACGTAGAACGTTATATACTAATATGTTATAACGCAGAACGTTATATCGCATCACTATAGGACGTATAACGTTATATTGCATCACTATATGACGTATAACGTTATATACTATTACGTTATAACGCAGAACGTTATATCGCATCACTATAGGACGTATAACGTTATATTGCATCACTATATGACGTATAACGTTTTACACTATTACGCTATAAGGTATAACGATATGTTGCATCACTATGTGACGTACAACGATATATACTATTACGTTATAACGAATAACGTTGTATTGCATCACTATATGACGTATAACGTTATATACTATTACGCTATAAGGTATAACGGTATATTGCGTCACTATATGACGTATAACGTTATATACTACTACGCTATAAGGAATAACGATATATTGCATCACTATATGACGTATAACGTTATATACTAATATGTTATAACGCAGAACGTTATATCGCATCACTATAGGACGCATAACGTTATATTGCATCACTATATGACGTATAACGTTTTACACTATTACGCTATAATGTATAACGATATGCTGCATCACTATGTGACGTACAACGATATATACTATTACGTCATAACGTATAACGTAATACTGCATCACTATATGACGTATAACGTTATATACTAATATGTTATAACGCAGAACGTTATATCGCATCACTATAGGACGTATAACGTTATATTGCATCACTATATGACGTATAACGTTATATACTATTACGTTATAACGCAGATCGTTATATCGCATCACTATAGGACGTATAACGTTATATTGCATCACTATATGACGTATAACGTTTTACACTATTACGCTATAAGGTATAACGATATGTTGCATCACTATGTGACGTACAACGATATATACTATTACGTCATAACGTATAACGTAATACTGCATCACTATATGACGTATAACGTTATATACTATTACGCTATAACGTATAACGATATATTCCATCACTATATGACGTATGAAGTTATATACTACTACGTTATGAGGTATATGGATGTACTGCGTCACTATATGACGTATAACGTTATATTGCATCACTATATGACGTATAACGTTATATACTATTACGCTATAAGGTATAACGATATATTGCATCACTATATGACGTATAACGTTATATACTAATACGTTATGAGGTATAATGTACTGCATCACTATATGACGTATAACGTTATATTGCATCACTATATGCCGTATAACGTTATATTGCATCACTATATGACGTATAACGTTATATAATATTACGCTATAAGGTATAACGATATATTGCGCCACTATATGACGTATAACGTTATATACAATTACGCTATAAGGTTTAACGATATATTGCATCACAGTATGACGTATAACGCTATATTGCTTCACTATATGCCGTATAAACGATATATTGCATCTCTATATGACGTATGAAGTTATATACTACTACGTTATGAGGTATATGGATGTACTGCGTCACTATATGACGTATAACGTTATATTGCGTCACTATATGACGTATAACGTTATATACTATTACGCTATAAGGTATATCGATATATTGCATCACTATATGACGTATAACATTATATTGCACCACTATATGACGTATAACGTTATATACTATTACGTTTATAACGAATAACGTTGTATTGCATCACTATATGACGTATAACGTTATATACTATTACGCTATAAGGTATATCGATATATTGCATCACTATATGACGTATAAACATTATATTGCATCACTATATGACGTAGAACGTTATATTGCATCACTATATGACGTATAACGTTATATAATATTACGCTATTTTGTACAACGATATATTTCATCACTATATGACGTATAACATTATATTGCATCACTATATGACGTAGAACGTTATATACTAATATGTTATAACGCAGAACGTTATATCGCATCACTATAGGACGTATAACGTTATATTGCATCACTATATGACGTATAACGTTAAATACTATTACGTTACAACGCAGAACGTTATATCGCATCACTATAGGACGTATAACGTTATATTGCATCACTATATGACGTATAACGTTATATACTATTACGTTATAACGCAGAACGTTATATCGCATCACTATAGGACGTATAACGTTATATTGCATCACTATATGACGTATAACGTTTTACACTATTACGCTATAAGGTATAACGATATGTTGCATCACTATGTGACGTACAACGATATATACTATTACGTCATAACGTATAACGTAATACTGCATCACTATATGACGTATAACGCTATATACTATTACGCTATAACGTATAACGATATATTGCATCACTATATGACGTGTGAAATTATATACTACTACGTTATGAGGTATATGGATGTACTGCGTCACTATATGACGTAGAACGTTATATTGCATCACTATATGACGTATAACGTTATATACTATTACGCTATGAGGTATAACGATATATTGCATCACTATATGACGTATAACGTTATATAATATTACTCTATAAGGTATAACGATATATTGCGTCACTATATGACGTATAACGTTATATACTATTACGCTATAAGGTATAACGATGTACTGCATCACTATGTGATGTATAACGTTATATAGCATCACTATATGACGTATAACATTATATTGCATCGCTATATGCCGTATAACGTCGTATTGCATCACTATATTACGTATAACGTTATATACTATTACGCTATAAGGTATAACGGTGTACTTCATTACTATGTGACGTATAACGTTATATAGCATCACTATCTGACGTATAACGTTATATTGCATCACTATATGACGTATAACGTTATATACTACTACGGTATGATGGAATAACGTTATATTGCATCACTATACGGTGTATAACGTTATATACTATTACGTTATAACGCATAACGTTATATGGCATCACTATAGGACGTATAACGTTATATTGCACCACTATATGACGTATAACGTTATATACTATTACGCTATAACGTATAACGATATATTGCATCACTATATGACGTATAGCGTTATATACAATTACGTTATAACATATAACGTTATATCGCATCACTTTAGTACGTATAATGTTATATTCCATCACTATATGACGTATAACGTTATATACTATTACGTTATAACGTATAACGTTATATTGCATAACTATAAGACGTATAACGTTATATACTATTACGTTATGAAGGAATAACGTTATATTGCATCACAATATGACGTATAACGTTATATACTATTACGTTATGAAGTAATAACGTTATATTGCACCACTCTATGACGTATAACGTTATATACTATTACGTTATAACGTATAACTATATAATGTATTACCATAGGACGTATAACGTTGTATTGCATTACTACATGATGTATAACGTTATATACTATTACGTTATAACGCATAACGTTATATGGCATCTCTATAGAACGTATAACATAATATTGCACCACTATATGACGTATAACGTTATATAATGTTACGCTATAACGTATAACGTTACATTGCATAACTATATGACGTATAACGTTATATACTACTACGTTATGCAGGAATAACGTTATATTGCATCACTGTATGACGTATAACATTATATACTATTACGTTATGAAGTGATAACGTTATATTGCACAACTCTATGACGTATAACATTATATACTATTACGTTATAACGCATAACGTTATATCGCATCACTATATGACGTATAACGTTATATACTATTACGTTATGAAGTGATAACGTTATATTGCACCACTCTATGACGTATAACATTATATACTATTACGTTATAACGCATAACGTTATATGGCATCACTATAGGACGTATAACGTTATATTGCATCACTATATGACGTATAACGTTATATACTATTACGCTATAACGGATAACGATATATTGCATCACTATATGACGTATAACGTTATATACTATTACGCTATAAGGTATAACGATATATTGCATCACTATATGCCGTGTAACATTATATTGCAACACTGTATGCCGTGTAACATTATATTGCATCACTATATGCCGAGTAAGATTATATTGCATCACTATATGACGTATAACGTTATATACTATTACGCTATAAGGTATAACGGTATATTGCGTCACTATATGACGTATAACGTTATATACTACTACGCTATAAGGTATAACGATATATTGCATCACTATATGACGTATAACGTTATATACTAATAAGTTATAACGCAGAACGTTATATCGCATCACTATAGGACGTATAACGTTATATTGCATCACTATATGACGTATAACGTTATATACTATTACGTTATAACGCAGAACGTTATATCGCATCACTATAGGACGCACAACGTTATATTGCATCACTATATGACGTATAACGTTTTACACTATTACGCTATAAGGTATAACGATATGTTGCATCACTATGTGACGTACAACGATATATACTATTACGTCATAACGTATAATGTAATACTGCATCACTATATGACGTATAATGTTATATACTATTACGTTATAACGCAGATCGTTATATCGCATCACTATAGGACGTATAACGTTATATTGCATCACTATATGACGTATAACGTTTTACACCATTACGCTATAAGGTATAACGATATGTTGCATCACTATGTGACGTACAACGATATATACTATTACGCCATAACGTATAACGTAATACTGCATCACTATATGACGTATAACGTTATATACTAATACGTTATGAGGTATAAGGATGTACTGCATCACTATATGACGTATAACGTTATATTGCATCACTATATGCCGTATAACGTTATATTGCATCACTATATGACGTATAACGTTATATAATATTACGCTATAAGGTATAACGATATGTTGCATCACTATGTGACGTACAACGATTTATACTATTACGTTTATAACGAATAACGTTGTATTGCATTACAAATGACGTATAACGTTATATACTATTACGCTATAAGGTATAACGATGTACTGCATCTCTATGTGATGTATAACGTTATATAGCATCACTATATGACGTATAACATTATATTGCATCGCTATATGCCGTATAACGTCGTATTGCATCACTATATTACGTATAACGTTATATACTATTACGCTATAAGGTATAACGGTGTACTGCATCACTATGTGACGTATAACGTTATATAGCATCACTATCTGACGTATAACGTTATATTGCATTACTATATGACGTATAACGTTATATTCTACTACGATATGAAGGAATAACGTTATATTGCATCACTATACGATGTATAACGTTATATACTATTACGTTATAACGCATTACGTTATAAGGCATCACTATAGGACGTATAACGTTATATTGCACCACTATATGACGTATAACGTTATATACTATTACGCTATAACGTATGACGATATATTGCATCACTGTATGACGTATAGCGTTATATACAATTACGTTATAACAGATAACGTTATATCGCATCACTATAGTACGTATAACGTTATATTGCACCCACTATATGACATATAACGTTATATACTATTACGCTATAACGTATAACGTTACATTGCATAACTATATGACGTATAACGTTATATACTACTACGTTATGCAGGAATAACGTTATATTGCATCACTGTATGACGTATAACATTATATACTATTACGTTATGAAGTGATAACGTTATATTGCACCACTCTATGACGTATAACATTATATACTATTACGTTATAACGCATAACGTTATATGGCATCACTATAGGACGTATAACGTTATATTGCATCACTATATGACGTATAACGTTATATACTATTACGCTATAACGTATAACGATATATTGCATCACTATATGACGTATAACGTTATATACTATTACGCTATAAGGTATAACGATATATTGCATCACTATATGCCGTGTAACATTATATTGCATCACTGTATGCCGTGTAACATTATATTGTATCACTATATGCCGAGAAACATTATATTGCATCACTATATGACGTATAACGTTATATACTATTACGCTATAAGGTATAACGATATGTTGCATCACTATGTGACGTACAACGATATATACTATTACGTTATAACGAATAACGTTGTATTGCATCACTATAGGACGTATAACGTTATATTGCATCACTATATGACGTATAACGTTATATACTATTACGTTATAACGCAGAACGTTATATCGCATCACTATAGGACGCATAACGTTATATTGCATCTCTATATGACGTATAACGTTTTACACTATTACGCTATAAGGTATAACGATATGTTGCATCACTATGTGACGTACAACGATATATACTATTACGTCATAACGTATAACGTAATACTGCATCACTATATGACGTATAACGTTATATACTATTACGTTATAAAGCAGATCGTTATATCGCATCACTATAGGACGTATAACGTTATATTGCATCACTATATGACGTATAACGTTTTACACTATTACGCTATAAGGTATAACGATATGTTGCATCACTATGTGACGTACAACGATATATACTATTACGTCATAACGTATAACGTAATACTGCATCACTATATGACGTATAACGTTTTATACTAATACGTTATGAGGTATAAGGATGTACTGCATCACTATATGACGTATAACGTTATATACTACTACGCTATAAGGGTATAACGGTATATTGCCATCACTATATGACGTATAACGTTATATACTAATATGTTATAACGCAGAACGTTATATCGCATCACTATAGGACGCATAACGTTATATTGCATCACTATATGACGTATAACGTTTTACACTATTACGCTATAAGGTATAACGATATGTTGCATCACTATGTGACGTACAACGATATATACTATTACGTCATAACGTATAACGTTATATTGTATCACTATATGACGTATAACGTTATATAATATTACGCTATAAGGTATAACAATATGTTGCATCACTATGTGACGTACAACGATATATACTATTACGTTATAACGAATAACGTTGTATTGCATCACTATATGACGTATAACGTTATATTCTATTACGCTATAAGGTATAACGGTATATTGCGTCACTATATGACGTATAACGTTATATACTACTACGCTATAAGGTATAACGGTATATTGCATCACTATATGACCTATAACGTTATATACTAATATGTTATAACGCAGAACGTTATATCGCATCACTATAGGACGCATAACGTTATATTGCATCACTATATGACGTATAACGTTTTACACTATTACGCTATAAGGTATAACGATATGTTGCATCACTATGTGACGTACAACGATATATACTATTACGTCATAACGTATAACGTAATACTGCATCACTATATGACGTATAACGTTATATACCAATATGTTATAACGCAGAACGTTATATCGAATCACTATAGGACGTATAGCGTTATATTGCATCACTATATGACGTATAACGTTATATACTATTACGTTATAACGCAGATCGTTATATCGCATCACTATAGGACGTATAACGTTATATTGCATCACTATATGACGTATAACGTTATATACTATTACGCTATAACGTATAACGATATATTGCATCACTATATGACGTATAACGTTATATACTATTACGTTATAACGAATAACATTGTATTGCATCACTATATGACGTATAACGTTATATACTATTACGCTATAAGGTATATCGACATATTGCATCACTATATGACGTATAACATTATATTGCAACACTATATGATGTAGAACGTTATATTGCATCACTATATGACGTATAACGTTATATAATATTACGCTATTTTGTACAACAATATATTTCATCACTATATGACGTATAACATTATATTGCATCACTATATGACGTAGAACGTTATATTGCATCACTATATGACGTATAACGTTATATACTACTACGATATGAAGGAATAACGTTATATTGCATCACTATACGATGTATAACGTTATATACTATTACGTTATAACGCATAACGTTATATGGCATCACTATAGGACGTATAACGTTATATTGCACCACTATATGACGTATAACGTTTTACACTATTACGCTATAAGGTATAACGATATGTTGCATCACTATGTGACGTACAACGATATATACTATTACGTCATAACGTATAACGTAATACTGCATCACTATATGACGTATAACGTTATATACTATTACGCTATAACGTATAACGATATATTGCATCACTATATGACGTGTGAAATTATATACTACTACGTTATGAGGTATATGAATGTACTGCGTCACTATATGACGTATAACGTTATATTGCATCACTATATGACGTATAACGTTATATACCATTACGCTATAAGGTATAACGATATATTGCATCACTATATGACGTATAACGTTATATACTAATATGTTATAACGCAGAACGTTATATCGCATCACTATAGGACGTATAACGTTATATTGCATCACTATATGACGTATAACGTTAAATACTATTACGTTATAACGCAGAACGTTATATCGCATCACTATAGGACGTATAACGTTATATTGCATCACTATATGACGTATAACGTTATATACTATTACGTTATAACGCAGAACGTTATATCGCATCACTATAGGACGTATAACGTTATATTGCATCACTATATGACGTATAACGTTTTACACTATTACGCTATAAGGTATAACGATATGTTGCATCACTATGTGACGTACAACGATATATACTATTACGTTATAACGAATAACGTTGTATTGCATCACTATATGACGTATAACGTTATATACTATTACGCTATAAGGTATAACGGTATATTGCGTCACTATATGACGTATAACGTTATATACTACTACGCTATAAGGAATAACGATATATTGCATCACTATATGACGTATAACGTTATATACTAATATGTTATAACGCAGAACGTTATATCGCATCACTATAGGACGCATAACGTTATATTGCATCACTATATGACGTATAACGTTTTACACTATTACGCTATAATGTATAACGATATGCTGCATCACTATGTGACGTACAACGATATATACTATTACGTCATAACGTATAACGTAATACTGCATCACTATATGACGTATAACGTTATATACTAATATGTTATAACGCAGAACGTTATATCGCATCACTATAGGACGTATAACGTTATATTGCATCACTATATGACGTATAACGTTATATACTATTACGTTATAACGCAGATCGTTATATCGCATCACTATAGGACGTATAACGTTATATTGCATCACTATATGGACGTATAACGTTTTACACTATTACGCTATAAGGTATAACGATATGTTGCATCACTATGTGACGTACAACGATATATACTATTACGTCATAACGTATAACGTAATACTGCATCACTATATGACGTATAACGTTATATACTATTACGCTATAACGTATAACGATATATTCCATCACTATATGACGTATGAAGTTATATACTACTACGTTATGAGGTATATGGATGTACTGCGTCACTATATGACGTATAACGTTATATTGCATCACTATATGACGTATAACGTTATATACTATTACGCTATAAGGTATAACGATATATTGCATCACTATATGACGTATAACGTTATATACTAATACGTTATGAGGTATAAGGATGTACTGCATCACTATATGACGTATAACGTTATATTGCATCACTATATGCCGTATAACGTTATATTGCATCACTATATGACGTATAACGTTATATGATATTACGCTATAAGGTATAACGATATATTGCGCCACTATATGACGTATAACGTTATATACAATTACGCTATAAGGTTTAACGATATATTGCATCACAGTATGACGTATAACGCTATATTGCTTCACTATATGCCGTATAACGATATATTGCATCTCTATATGACGTATGAAGTTATATACTACTACGTTATGAGGTATATGGATGTACTGCGTCACTATATGACGTATAACGTTATATTGCGTCACTATATGACGTATAACGTTATATACTATTACGCTATAAGGTATATCGATATATTGCATCACTATATGACGTATAACATTATATTGCACCACTATATGACGTATAACGTTATATACTATTACGTTATAACGAATAACGTTGTATTGCATCACTATATGACGTATAACGTTATATACTATTACGCTATAAGGTATATCGATATATTGCATCACTATATGACGTATAACATTATATTGCATCACTATATGACGTAGAATGTTATATTGCATCACTATATGACGTATAACGTTATATAATATTACGCTATTTTGTACAACGATATATTTCATCACTATATGACGTATAACATTATATTGCATCACTATATGACGTAGAACGTTATATACTAATATGTTATAACGCAGAACGTTATATCGCATCACTATAGGACGTATAACGTTTATATTGCATCACTATATGACGTATAAACGTTATATACTATTACGTTATAACGCAGAACGTTATATCGCATCACTATAGGACGTATAACGTTATATTGCATCACTATATGACGTATAACGTTTTACACTATTACGCTATAAGGTATAACGATATGTTGCATCACTATGTGACGTACAACGATATATACTATTACGTTATAACGAATAACGTTGTATTGCATCACTATATGACGTATAACGTTATATACTATTACGCTATAAGGTATAACGGTATATTGCGTCACTATATGACGTATAACGTTATATACTACTACGCTATAAGGAATAACGATATATTGCATCACTATATGACGTATAACGTTATATACTAATATGTTATAACGCAGAACGTTATATCGCATCACTATAGGACGCATAACGTTATATTGCATCACTATATGACGTATAACGTTTTACACTATTACGCTATAATGTATAACGATATGCTGCATCACTATGTGACGTACAACGATATATACTATTACGTCATAACGTATAACGTAATACTGCATCACTATATGACGTATAACGTTATATACTAATATGTTATAACGCAGAACGTTATATCGCATCACTATAGGACGTATAACGTTATATTGCATCACTATATGACGTATAACGTTATATACTATTACGTTATAACGCAGATCGTTATATCGCATCACTATAGGACGTATAACGTTATATTGCATCACTATATGACGTATAACGTTTTACACTATTACGCTATAAGGTATAACGATATGTTGCATCACTATGTGACGTACAACGATATATACTATTACGTCATAACGTATAACGTAATACTGCATCACTATATGACGTATAACGTTATATACTATTACGCTATAACGTATAACGATATATTCCATCACTATATGACGTATGAAGTTATATACTACTACGTTATGAGGTATATGGATGTACTGCGTCACTATATGACGTATAACGTTATATTGCATCACTATATGACGTATAACGTTATATACTATTACGCTATAAGGTATAACGATATATTGCATCACTATATGACGTATAACGTTATATACTAATACGTTATGAGGTATAAGGATGTACTGCATCACTATATGACGTATAACGTTATATTGCATCACTATATGCCGTATAACGTTATATTGCATCACTATATGACGTATAACGTTATATAATATTACGCTATAAGGTATAACGATATATTGCGCCACTATATGACGTATAACGTTATATACAATTACGCTATAAGGTTTAACGATATATTGCATCACAGTATGACGTATAACGCTATATTGCTTCACTATATGCCGTATAACGATATATTGCATCTCTATATGACGTATGAAGTTATATACTACTACGTTATGAGGTATATGGATGTACTGCGTCACTATATGACGTATAACGTTATATTGCGTCACTATATGACGTATAACGTTATATACTATTACGCTATAAGGTATATCGATATATTGCATCACTATATGACGTATAACATTATATTGCACCACTATATGACGTATAACGTTATATACTATTACGTTATAACGAATAACGTTGTATTGCATCACTATATGACGTATAACGTTATATACTATTACGCTATAAGGTATATCGATATATTGCATCACTATATGACGTATAACATTATATTGCATCACTATATGACGTAGAACGTTATATTGCATCACTATATGACGTATAACGTTATATAATATTACGCTATTTTGTACAACGATATATTTCATCACTATATGACGTATAACATTATATTGCATCACTATATGACGTAGAACGTTATATACTAATATGTTATAACGCAGAACGTTATATCGCATCACTATAGGACGTATAACGTTATATTGCATCACTATATGACGTATAACGTTAAATACTATTACGTTACAACGCAGAACGTTATATCGCATCACTATAGGACGTATAACGTTATATTGCATCACTATATGACGTATAACGTTATATACTATTACGTTATAACGCAGAACGTTATATCGCATCACTATAGGACGTATAACGTTATATTGCATCACTATATGACGTATAACGTTTTACACTATTACGCTATAAGGTATAACGATATGTTGCATCACTATGTGACGTACAACGATATATACTATTACGTCATAACGTATAACGTAATACTGCATCACTATATGACGTATAACGCTATATACTATTACGCTATAACGTATAACGATATATTGCATCACTATATGACGTGTGAAATTATATACTACTACGTTATGAGGTATATGGATGTACTGCGTCACTATATGACGTAGAACGTTATATTGCATCACTATATGACGTATAACGTTATATACTATTACGCTATGAGGTATAACGATATATTGCATCACTATATGACGTATAACGTTATATAATATTACTCTATAAGGTATAACGATATATTGCGTCACTATATGACGTATAACGTTATATACTATTACGCTATAAGGTATAACGATGTACTGCATCACTATGTGATGTATAACGTTATATAGCATCACTATATGACGTATAACATTATATTGCATCGCTATATGCCGTATAACGTCGTATTGCATCACTATATTACGTATAACGTTATATACTATTACGCTATAAGGTATAACGGTGTACTTCATTACTATGTGACGTATAACGTTATATAGCATCACTATCTGACGTATAACGTTATATTGCATCACTATATGACGTATAACGTTATATACTACTACGGTATGATGGAATAACGTTATATTGCATCACTATACGGTGTATAACGTTATATACTATTACGTTATAACGCATAACGTTATATGGCATCACTATAGGACGTATAACGTTATATTGCACCACTATATGACGTATAACGTTATATACTATTACGCTATAACGTATAACGATATATTGCATCACTATATGACGTATAGCGTTATATACAATTACGTTATAACATATAACGTTATATCGCATCACTTTAGTACGTATAATGTTATATTCCATCACTATATGACGTATAACGTTATATACTATTACGTTATAACGTATAACGTTATATTGCATAACTATAAGACGTATAACGTTATATACTATTACGTTATGAAGGAATAACGTTATATTGCATCACAATATGACGTATAACGTTATATACTATTACGTTATGAAGTAATAACGTTATATTGCACCACTCTATGACGTATAACGTTATATACTATTACGTTATAACGTATAACTATATAATGTATTACCATAGGACGTATAACGTTGTATTGCATTACTACATGATGTATAACGTTATATACTATTACGTTATAACGCATAACGTTATATGGCATCTCTATAGAACGTATAACATAATATTGCACCACTATATGACGTATAACGTTATATAATGTTACGCTATAACGTATAACGTTACATTGCATAACTATATGACGTATAACGTTATATACTACTACGTTATGCAGGAATAACGTTATATTGCATCACTGTATGACGTATAACATTATATACTATTACGTTATGAAGTGATAACGTTATATTGCACAACTCTATGACGTATAACATTATATACTATTACGTTATAACGCATAACGTTATATCGCATCACTATATGACGTATAACGTTATATACTATTACGTTATGAAGTGATAACGTTATATTGCACCACTCTATGACGTATAACATTATATACTATTACGTTATAACGCATAACGTTATATGGCATCACTATAGGACGTATAACGTTATATTGCATCACTATATGACGTATAACGTTATATACTATTACGCTATAACGGATAACGATATATTGCATCACTATATGACGTATAACGTTATATACTATTACGCTATAAGGTATAACGATATATTGCATCACTATATGCCGTGTAACATTATATTGCAACACTGTATGCCGTGTAACATTATATTGCATCACTATATGCCGAGTAAGATTATATTGCATCACTATATGACGTATAACGTTATATACTATTACGCTATAAGGTATAACGGTATATTGCGTCACTATATGACGTATAACGTTATATACTACTACGCTATAAGGTATAACGATATATTGCATCACTATATGACGTATAACGTTATATACTAATAAGTTATAACGCAGAACGTTATATCGCATCACTATAGGACGTATAACGTTATATTGCATCACTATATGACGTATAACGTTATATACTATTACGTTATAACGCAGAACGTTATATCGCATCACTATAGGACGCACAACGTTATATTGCATCACTATATGACGTATAACGTTTTACACTATTACGCTATAAGGTATAACGATATGTTGCATCACTATGTGACGTACAACGATATATACTATTACGTCATAACGTATAATGTAATACTGCATCACTATATGACGTATAATGTTATATACTATTACGTTATAACGCAGATCGTTATATCGCATCACTATAGGACGTATAACGTTATATTGCATCACTATATGACGTATAACGTTTTACACCATTACGCTATAAGGTATAACGATATGTTGCATCACTATGTGACGTACAACGATATATACTATTACGCCATAACGTATAACGTAATACTGCATCACTATATGACGTATAACGTTATATACTAATACGTTATGAGGTATAAGGATGTACTGCATCACTATATGACGTATAACGTTATATTGCATCACTATATGCCGTATAACGTTATATTGCATCACTATATGACGTATAACGTTATATAATATTACGCTATAAGGTATAACGATATGTTGCATCACTATGTGACGTACAACGATTTATACTATTACGTTATAACGAATAACGTTGTATTGCATCACTATATGACGTATAACGTTATATACTATTACGCTATAAGGTATAACGGTATATTGCGTCACTATATGACGTATAACGTTATATACTACTACGCTATAAGGAATAACGATATATTGCATCACTATATGACGTATAACGTTATATACTAATATGTTATAACGCAGAACGTTATATCGCATCACTATAGGACGCATAACGTTATATTGCATCACTATATGACGTATAACGTTTTACACTATTACGCTATAATGTATAACGATATGCTGCATCACTATGTGACGTACAACGATATATACTATTACGTCATAACGTATAACGTAATACTGCATCACTATATGACGTATAACGTTATATACTAATATGTTATAACGCAGAACGTTATATCGCATCACTATAGGACGTATAACGTTATATACTATTACGCTATAAGGTATAACGATATATTGCATCACTATATGACGTATAACGTTATATACTAATACGTTATGAGGTATAAGGATGTACTGCATCACTATATGACGTATAACGTTATATTGCATCACTATATGCCGTATAACGTTATATTGCATCACTATATGACGTATAACGTTATATAATATTACGCTATAAGGTATAACGATATATTGCGCCACTATATGACGTATAACGTTATATACAATTACGCTATAAGGTTTAACGATATATTGCATCACAGTATGACGTATAACGCTATATTGCTTCACTATATGCCGTATAACGATATATTGCATCTCTATATGACGTATGAAGTTATATACTACTACGTTATGAGGTATATGGATGTACTGCGTCACTATATGACGTATAACGTTATATTGCGTCACTATATGACGTATAACGTTATATACTATTACGCTATAAGGTATATCGATATATTGCATCACTATATGACGTATAACATTATATTGCATCACTATATGACGTATAACGTTATATACTATTACGTTATAACGAATAACGTTGTATTGCATCACTATATGACGTATAACGTTATATACTATTACGCTATAAGGTATATCGATATATTGCATCACTATATGACGTATAACATTATATTGCATCACTATATGACGTAGAACGTTATATTGCATCACTATATGACGTATAACGTTATATAATATTACGCTATTTTGTACAACGATATATTTCATCACTATATGACGTATAACGTTAAATACCATTACGTTATAACGCAGAACGTTATATCGCATCACTATAGGACGTATAACGTTATATTGCATCACTATATGACGTATAACGTTATATACTATTACGCTATAAGGTATATCGATATATTGCATCACTATATGACGTATAACATTATATTGCATCACTATATGACGTAGAACGTTATATTGCATCACTATATGGCGTATAACGTTATATACTACTACGTCATAAGGTATAACATTATACTGCATCACTATATGACGTATAACGTTATATACTATTACGCTATAACGTATAACGATATATTGCATCACTATATGACGTATAACGTTAAATACCATTACGTTATAACGCAGAACGTTATATCGCATCACTATAGGACGTATAACGTTATATTGCATCACTATATGACGTATAACGTTATATACTATTACGTTATAACGCAGAACGTTATATCGCATCACTATAGGACGTATAACGTTATATTGCATCACTATATGACGTATAACGTTTTACACTATTACGCTATAAGGTATAACGATATGTTGCATCACTATGTGACGTACAACGATATATACTATTACGTCATAACGTATAACGTAATACTGCATCACTATATGACGTATAACGTTATATACTATTACGCTATAACGTATAACGATATATTGCATCACTATATGACGTATGAAGTTATATACTACTACGTTATGAGGTATATGGATGTACTGCGTCACTATATGACGTATAACGTTATATTGCATCACTATATGACGTATAACGTTATATACTATTACGCTATAAGGTATAACGATATATTGCATCACTATATGACGTATAACGATATATTGCGTCACTATATGACGTATAACGTTATATACTATTACGCTATAAGGTATAACGATATATTGCATCACTATATGACGTATAACGTTATATACTATTACGCTATAAGGTATATCGATATATTGCATCACTATATGACGTATAACATTATTTTGCATCACTATTTGACGTAGAACGTTATATACTATTACGCTATAAGGTGTAACGATATATTGCATCACTATATGCCGTGTAACATTATATTGCATCACTATATGCAGTGTAACATTATATTGCATCACTATATGACGTATAACGTTATATACTATTACGCTATAAGGTATAACGATATATTGCATCACTATATGACGTATAACGTTATATACTAATACGTTATGAGGTATAAGGATGTACTGCATCACTATATGACGTATAACGCTATATTGCATCACTATATGCCGTATAACGTTATATTGCATCACTATATGACGTATAACGTTATATAATATTACGCTATAAGGTATAACGATATATTGTGTCACTATATGACGTATAACGTTATATACAATTACGCTATAAGGTTTAACGATATATTGCATCAGAGTATGACGTATAACGCTATATTGCTTCACTATATGCCGTATAACGATATATTGCATCTCTATATGACGTATAATGTTATTTACTAATATGTTATAACGCAGAACGTTATATCGCATCACTATAGGACGTATAACGTTATATTGCATCACTATATGACGTATAACGTTATATACAATTACGCTATAAGGTTTAACGATATATTGCATCAGAGTATGACGTATAACGCTATATTGCTTCACTATATGCCGTATAACGATATATTGCATCTCTATATGACGTATAATGTTATTTACTAATATGTTATAACGCATAACGTTATATCGCATCACTATATGACGTATAACGTTATATACTATTACGCTATAACGTATAACGATATATTGCATCACTATATGACGTATAACGTTATATACTATTACGCTATAAGGTATAACGATATATTGCATCACTATATGCCGTGTAACATTATATTGCATCACTGTATGCCGTGTAACATTATATTGCATCACTATATGCCGAGTAAGATTATATTGCATCACTATATGACGTATAACGTTATATACTATTACGCTATAAGGTATAACGGTATATTGCGTCACTATATGACGTATAACGTTATATACTACTACGCTATAAGGTATAACGATATATTGCATCACTATATGACGTATAACGTTATATACTAATATGTTATAACGCAGAACGTTATATCGCATCACTATAGGACGTATAACGTTATATTGCATCACTATATGACGTATAACGTTATATACTATTACGTTATAACGCAGAACGTTATATCGCATCACTATAGGACGCATAACGTTATATTGCATCACTATATGACGTAGAACGTTTTACACTATTACGCTATAAGCTATAACGATATGTTGCATCACTATGTGACGTACAACGATATATACTATTACGTCATAACGTATAACGTAATACTGCATCACTATATGACGTATAACGTTATATACTAATACGTTATGAGGTATAAGGATGTACTGCATCACTATATGACGTATAACGTTATATTGCATCACTATATGCCGTATAACGTTATATTGCATCACTATATGACGTATAACGTTATATAATATTACGCTATAAGGTATAACGATATGTTGCATCACTATGTGACGTACAACGATATATACTATTACGTTATAGCGAATAACGTTGTATTGCATCACTATATGACGTATAACGTTATATACTATTACGCTATAAGGTATAACGGTATATTGCGTCACTATATGACGTATAACGTTATATACTACTACGCTATAAGGTATAACGATATATTGCATCACTATATGACGTATAACGTTATATACTAATATGTTATAACGCAGAACGTTATATCGCATCACTATAGGACGCATAACGTTATATTGCATCACTATATGACGTATAACGTTTTACACTATTACGCTATAAGGTATAACGATATGTTGCATCACTATGTGACGTACAACGATATATACTATTACGTCATTACGTATAACGTAATACTGCATCACTATTTGACGTATAACGTTATATACTAATACGTTATGAGGTATAAGGATGTACTGCATCACTATATGACGTATAACGTTATATACTATTACGCTATAACGTATAACGATATATTCCATCACTATATGAGGTATGAAGTTATATACTACTACGTTATGAGGTATATGGATGTACTGCGTCACTATATGACGTATAACGTTATATTGCATCACTATATGACGTATAACGTTATATACTATTACGCTATAAGGTATAACGATATATTGCATCACTATATGACGTATAACGTTATATACTAATACGTTATGAGGTATAAGGATGTACTGCATCACTATATGACGTATAACGTTATATTGCATCACTATATGCCGTATAACGTTATATTGCATCACTATATGACGTATAACGTTATATAATAGTACGCTATAAGGTATAACGATATATTGCGCCACTATATGACGTATAACGTTATATACAATTACGCTATAAGGTTTAACGATATATTGCATCACAGTATACCGTATAACGCTATATTGCTTCACTATATGCCGTATAACGATATATTGCGTCTCTATATGACGTATAATGTTATTTACTAATATGTTATAACGCATAACGTTATATCGCATCACTATATGACGTATAACGTTATATAATATTACGCTCTTAGGTATAACGGTATATTGCGTCACTATATGACGTATAACGTTATATACTATTACGCTATAAGGTATATCGATATATTGCATCACCATATGACGTATAACATTATATTGCATCACTATATGACGTATAACGTTATATACTATTACGTTATAACGAATAACGTTGTATTGCATCACTATATGACGTATAACGTTATATACTATTACGCTATAAGGTATATCGATATATTGCATCACTATATGACGTATAACATTATATTGCATCACTATATGACGTAGAACGTTATATTGCATCACTATATGACGTATAACGTTATATAATATTACGCTATTTTGTACAACGATATATTTCATCACTATATGACGTATAACATTATATTGCATCACTATATGACGTAGAACGTTATATTGCATCACTATATGGCGTATAACGTTATATACTACTACGTCATAAGGTATAACATTATACTGCATCACTATATGACGTATAACGTTATATACTATTACGCTATAACGTATAACGATATATTGCATCACTATATGTCGTATGAAGTTATATACTACTACGTTATGAGGTATATGGATGTGCATACATCACTATAAGACGTATAACGGTATATTGCATCACTATAAGCCGTATAAGTTTATATTGCATCACTATATGACGTATAACGTTATATAATATTACTCTATAAGGTATAACGATATATTGCGTCACTATATGACGTATAACGTTATATACTTTTACGCTATAAGGTATAACGATATATTGCATCACTATATGACATATAACGATATATTGCGTCACTATATGACGTATAACGTTATATACTATTACGCTATAAGGTATAACGATATATTGCATCACTATATGACGTATAACGCTATATTGCTTCACTATATGCCGTATAACGTTATATTGCATCTCTATATGACTTAAAATGTTATTTACTAATATGTTATAACGCATAACGTTATATCGCATCACTATATGACGTATAACGTTATATAATATTACGCTATAAGGTATAACGGTATATTGCGTCACTATATGACGTATAACGTTATATACTACTACGCTATAAGGTATAACGATATATTGCATCACTATATGACGTATAACATTATATTGCATCACTATATGACGTATAACGTTATATACTATTACGCTATAAGGTATAACGATATATTGCATCACTATATGACGTATAACGATATATTGCGTCACTATATGACGTATAACGTTATATACTATTACGCTATAAGGTATAACGATATATTGCATCACTATATGACGTATAACGCTATATTGCTTCACTATATGCCGTATAACGTTATATTGCATCTCTATATGACTTATAACGTTATTTACTAATATGTTATAACGCATAGCGTTATATCGCATCACTATATGACGTATAACGTTATATAATATTACGCTATAAGGTATAACGGTATATTGCATCACAAATGACGTATAACGTTATATACTATTACGCTATAAGGTATAACGATGTACTGCATCACTATGTGATGTATAACGTTATATAGCATCACTATATGACGTATAACATTATATTGCATCGCTATATGCCGTATAACGTCGTATTGCATCACTATATTATGTATAACGTTATATACTATTACGCTATAAGGTATAACGGTGTACTGCATCACTATGTGACGTATAACGTTATATAGCATCACTATCTGACGTATAACGTTATATTGCATCACTATATGACGTATAACGTTATATACTACTACGATATGAAGGAATAACGTTATATTGCATCACTATACGATGTATAACGTTATATACTATTACGTTATAACGCATAACGTTATATGGCATCACTATAGGACGTATAACGTTATATTGCACCACTATATGACGTATAACGTTATATACTATGACGCTATAACGTATAACGATATATTGCATCACTATATGACGTATAGCGTTATATACAATTACGTTATAACATATAACGTTATATCGCATCACTATAGTACGTATAATGTTATATACCATCACTATATGACGTATAACGTTATATACTATTACGTTATGCAGGAATAACGTTATATTACATCACAGTATGACGTATAACATTATATACTATTACGGTATGAAGTGATAACGTTATATTGCACCACTCTATGACGTATAACATTATATACTATTACGTTATAACGCATAACGTTATATGGCATCACTATAGGACGTATAACGTTATATTGCATCACTATATGACGTATAACGTTATATACTATTACGTTATAACGCAGAACGTTATATGGCATCACTATAGGACGTATAACGTTATATTGCATCACTATATGACGTATAACGTTATATACTATTACGTTATAACGCAGAACGTTATATCGCATCACTATAGGACGTATAGCGTTATATACAATTACGTTATAACATATAACGTTATATCGCATCACTATAGGACGTATAATGTTATATTCCATCACTATATGACGTATAACGTTATATACTATTACGTTATAACGAATAACGTTATATTGCATAACTATAAGACGTATAACGTTATATACTATTACGTTATGAAGGAATAACGTTATATTACATCACAGTATGACGTATAACATTATATACTATTACGTTATGAAGTAATATCGTTATATTGCACCACTCTATGACGTATAACGTTATATATTATTACGTTATAACGTATAAGTATATAGTGTATTACCATAGAACGTATAACGTTATATTGCACCGCTATATGACGTATAACGTTATATACTATTACGCTATAACGTATAACGTTACATTGCATAACTATATGACGTATAACGTTATATACTACTACGTTATGCAGGAATAACGTTATATTGCATCACTGTATGACGTATAACATTATATACTATTACGTTATGAAGTGATAACGTTATATTGCACCACTCTATGACGTATAACGTTATATACTATTACGTTATAACGCATAACGTTATATGGCATCACTATAGGACGTATAACGTTATATTGCATCACTATATGACGTATAACGTTATATACTATTACGTTATAACGCAGAACGTTATATCGCATCACTATAGGACGTATAACGTTATATACTATTACGCTATAACGTATAACGATATATTGCATCACTATATGCCGTGTAACATTATATTGCATCACTATATGCCCTGTAACATTATATTGCATCACTATATGACGTATAACGTTATATACTATTACGCTATAACGTATAACGATATATTGCATCACTATATGACGTATGAAGTTATATACTACTACGTTATGAGGTATATGGATGTACTGCGTCACTATATGACGTATAACGTTATATTGCATCACTATATGACGTATAACGTTATATACTATTACGCTATAAGGTATAACGATATATTGCATCACTATATGACGTATAACGTTATATACTAATACGTTATGAGGTATAAGGATGTACTGCATCACTATATGACGTATAACGTTATATTGCATCATTATATGCCGTATAACGCCATATTGCATCACTATATGACGTATAACGTTATCTAATATTATGCTATAAGGTATAACGATATATTGCGTCACTATATGACGTATAACGTTATATACTATTACGCTATAAGGTATAACGATATATTGCATCACTGTATGACGTATAACGCTATATTGCTTCACTATATGCCGTATAACGTTATATTGCATCTCTATATGACGTATAATGTTATTTACTAATATGTTATAACGCATAACGTTATATAGCATCACTATATGACGTATAACGTTATATAATATTACGCTATAAGGAATAACGGTATATTGCGTCACTATATGACGTATAACGTTATATACTATTACGCTATAAGGTATATCGTTATATTGCATCACTATATGACGTATAACATTATATTGCATCACTATATGACGTATAACGTTATATACTATTACGTTATAACGAATAACGTTGTATTGCATCACTATATGACGTATAACGTTATATACTATTACGCTATAAGGTATAACGATATATTGCATCACTATATGACGTATAACGTTATATACTAATACGTTATGAGGTATAAGGATGTACTGCATCACTATATGACGTATAACGTTATATTGCATCACTATATGCCGTATAACGTTATATTGCATCACTATATGACGTATAACGTTATATAATATTACGCTATAAGGTATAACGATATATTGCGTCACTATATGACGTATAACGTTATATACAATTACGCTATAAGGTTTAACGATATATTGCATCACAGTATGACGTATAACGCTATATTGCTTCACTATATGCCGTATAACGATATATTGCATCTCTATATGACGTATAATGTTATTTACTAATATGTTATAACGCATAACGTTATATCGCATCACTATATGACGTATAACGTTATATAATATTACGCTCTAAGGTATAACGGTATATTGCGTCACTATATGACGTATAACGTTATATACTATTACGCTATAAGGTATATCGATATATTGCATCACTATATGACGTATAACATTATATTGAATCACTATATGACGTATAACGTTATATACTATTACGTTATAACGAATAACGTTGTATTGCATCACTATATGACGTATAACGTTATATACTATTACGCTATAAGGTATATCGATATATTGCATCACTATATGACGTATAACATTATATTGCATCACTATATGACGTAGAACGTTATATTGCATCACTATATGACGTATAACGTTATATAATATTACGCTATTTTGTACAACGATATATTTCATCACTATATGACGTATAACATTATATTGCATCACTATATGACGTAGAACGTTATATTGCATCACTATATGGCGTATAACGTTATATACTACTACGTCATAAGGTATAACATTATACTGCATCACTATATGACGTATAACGTTATATACTATTACGCTATAACGTATAACGATATATTGCATCACTATATGTCGTATGAAGTTATATACTACTACGTTATGAGGTATATGGATGTGCATGCATCACTATAAGACGTATAACGGTATATTGCATCACTATAAGCCGTATAAGGTTATATTGCATCACTATATGGCGTATAACGTTATATACTACTACGTCATAAGGTATAACATTATACTGCATCACTATATGACGTATAACGTTATATACTATTACGCTATAACGTATAACGATATATTGCATCACTATATGTCGTATGAAGTTATATACTACTACGTTATGAGGTATATGGATGTGCATGCATCACTATAAGACGTATAACGGTATATTGCATCACTATAAGCCGTATAAGGTTATATTGCATCACTATATGACGTATAACGTTATATAATATTACGCTATAAGGTATAACGATATATTGCGTCACTATATGACGTATAACGTTATATACTTTTACGCTATAAGGTATAACGATATATTGCATCACTATATGACGTATAACGATATATTGCGTCACTATATGACGTATAACGTTATATACTATTACGCTATAAGGTATAACGATATATTGCATCACTATATGACGTATAACGCTATATTGCTTCACTATATGCCGTATAACGTTATATTGCATCTCTATATGACTTATAATGTTATTTACTAATATGTTATAACGCATAACGTTATATCGCATCACTATATGACGTATAACGCTATATAATATTACGTTCTAAGGTATAACGGTATATTGCGTCACTATATGACGTATAACGTTATATACTATTACGCTATAAGGTATATCGATATATTGCATCACTATATGACGTATAACATTATATTGAATCACTATATGACGTATAACGTTATATACTATTACGTTATAACGAATAACGTTGTATTGCATCACTATATGACGTATAACGTTATATACTATTACGCTATAAGGTATATCGATATATTGCATCACTATATGACGTATAACATTATATTGCATCACTATATGACGTAGAACGTTATATTGCATCACTATATGACGTATAACGTTATATAATATTACGCTATTTTGTACAACGATATATTTCATCACTATATGACGTATAACATTATATTGCATCACTATATGACGTAGAACGTTATATTGCATCACTATATGGCGTATAACGTTATATACTACTACGTCATAAGGTATAACATTATACTGCATCACTATATGACGTATAACGTTATATACTATTACGCTATAACGTATAACGATATATTGCATCACTATATGTCGTATGAAGTTATATACTACTACGTTATGAGGTATATGGATGTGCATGCATCACTATAAGACGTATAACGGTATATTGCATCACTATAAGCCGTATAAGGTTATATTGCATCACTATATGACGTATAACGTTATATAATATTACTCTATAAGGTATAACGATATATTGCGTCACTATATGACGTATAACGTTATATACTTTTACGCTATAAGGTATAACGATATATTGCATCACTATATGACGTATAACGATATATTGCGTCACTATATGACGTATAACGTTATATACTATTACGCTATAAGGTATAACGATATATTGCATCACTATATGACGTATAACGCTATATTGCTTCACTATATGCCGTATAACGTTATATTGCATCTCTATATGACTTATAATGTTATTTACTAATATGTTATAACGCATAACGTTATATCGCATCACTATATGACGTATAACGTTATATAATATTACGCTATAAGGTATAACGGTATATTGCGTCACTATATGACGTATAACGTTATATACTACTACGCTATAAGGTATAACGATATATTGCATCACTATATGACGTATAACATTATATTGCATCACTATATGACGTATAACGTTATATACTATTACGCTATAAGGTATAACGATATATTGCATCACTATATGACGTATAACGATATATTGCGTCACTATATGACGTATAACGTTATATACTATTACGCTATAAGGTATAACGATATATTGCATCACTATATGACGTATAACGCTATATTGCTTCACTATATGCCGTATAACGTTATATTGCATCTCTATATGACTTATAACGTTATTTACTAATATGTTATAACGCATAACGTTATATCGCATCACTATATGACGTATAACGTTATATAATATTACTCTATAAGGTATAACGGTATATTGCATCACAAATGACGTATAACGTTATATTACTATTACGCTATAAGGTATAACGAATGTACTGCATCACTATGTGATGTATAACGTTATATAGCATCACTATATGACGTATAACATTATATTGCATCGCTATATGCCGTATAAACGTTATATTGCATCTCTATATGACTTATAACGTTATTTACTAATATGTTATAACGCATAACGTTATATCGCATCACTATATGACGTATAACGTTATATAATATTACGCTATAAGGTATAACGGTATATTGCATCACAAATGACGTATAACGTTATATACTATTACGCTATAAGGTATATCGATATATTGCATCACTATATGACGTATAACATTATATTGCATCACTATATGACGTAGAACGTTATATTGCATCACTATATGACGTATAACGTTATATAATATTACGCTATTTTTGTACAACGATATATTTCATCACTATATGACGTATAACATTATATTGCATCACTATATGACGTAGAACGTTTAATTGCATCACTATATGGCGTATAAACGTTATATACTACTACGTCATAAGGTATAACATTATACTGCATCACTATATGACGTATAACGTTATATACTATTACGCTATAACGTATAACGATATATTGCATCACTATATGTCGTATGAAGTTATATACTACTACGTTATGAGGTATATGGATGTGCATGCATCACTATAAGACGTATAACGGTATATTGCATCACTATAAGCCGTATAAGGTTATATTGCATCACTATATGACGTATAACGTTATATAATATTACGCTATAAGGTATAACGATATATTGCGTCACTATATGACGTATAACGTTATATACTTTTACGCTATAAGGTATAACGATATATTGCATCACTATATGACGTATAACGATATATTGCGTTACTATATGACGTATAACGTTATATACTATTACGCTATAAGGTATAACGATATATTGCATCACTATATGACGTATAACGCTATATTGCTTCACTATATGCCGTATAAACGTTATATTGCATCTCTATATGACTTATAATGTTATTTACTAATATGTTATAACGCATAACGTTATATCGCATCACTATATGACGTGTAACGTTATATAATATTACGCTCTAAGGTATAACGGTATATTGCGTCACTATATGACGTATAACGTTATATACTATTACGCTATAAAGGTATATCGATATATTGCATCACTATAGACGTATAACATTATATTGAATCACTATATGACGTATAACGTTATATACTATTACGTTATAACGAATAACGTTGTATTGCATCACTATATGACGTATAACGTTATATACTATTACGCTATAAGGTATATCGATATATTGCATCACTATATGACGTATAACATTATATTGCATCACTATATGACGTAGAACGTTATATTGCATCACTATATGACGTATAACGTTATATAATATTACGCTATTTTGTACAACGATATATTTCATCACTATATGACGTATAACATTATATTGCATCACTATATGACGTAGAACGTTTATATTGCATCACTATATGGCGTATAACGTTATATACTACTACGTCATAAGGTATAACATTATACTGCATCACTATATGACGTATAACGTTATATACTATTACGCTATAACGTATAACGATATATTGCATCACTATATGTCGTATGAAGTTATATACTACTACGTTATGAGGTATATGGATGTGCATGCATCACTATAAGACGTATAACGGTATATTGCATCACTATAAGCCGTATAAGGTTATATTGCTTCACTATATGACGTATAACGTTATATAATATTACTCTATAAGGTATAACGATATATTGCGTCACTATATGACGTATAACGTTATATACTTTTACGCTATAAGGTATAACGATATATTGCATCACTATATGACGTATAACGATATATTGCGTCACTATATGACGTATAACGTTATATACTATTACGCTATAAGGTATAACGATATATTGCATCACTATATGACGTATAACTCTATATTGCTTCACTATATGCCGTATAACGTTATATTGCATCTCTATATGACTTATAATGTTATTTACTAATATGTTATAACGCATAACGTTATATCGCATCACTATATGACGTATAACGTTATATAATATTACGCTATAAGGTATAACGGTATATTGCGTCACTATATGACGTATAACGTTATATACTACTACGCTATAAGGTATAACGATATATTGCATCACTATATGACGTATAACATTATATTGCATCACTATATGACGTATAACGTTATATACTATTACGCTATAAGGTATAACGATATATTGCATCACTATATGACGTATAACGATATATTGCGTCACTATATGACGTATAACGTTATATACTATTACGCTATAAGGTATAACGATATATTGCATCACTATATGACGTATAACGCTATATTGCTTCACTATATGCCGTATAACGTTATATTGCATCTCTATATGACTTATAACGTTATTTACTAATATGTTATAACGCATAACGTTATATCGCATCACTATATGACGTATAACGTTATATAATATTACGCTATAAGGTATAACGGTATATTGCATCACAAATGACGTATAACGTTATATACTATTACGCTATAAGGTATAACGATGTACTGCATCACTATGTGATGTATAACGTTATATAGCATCACTATATGACGTATAACATTATATTTCATCGCTATATGCCGTATAACGTCGTATTGCATCACTATATTATGTATAACGTTATATACTATTACGCTATAAGGTATAACGGTGTACTGCATCACTATGTGACGTATAACGTTATATACTACTACGATATGAAGGAATAACGTTATATTGCATCACTATACGATGTATAACGTTATATACTATTACGTTATAACGCATAACGTTATATGGCATCACTATAGGACGTATAACGTTATATTGCACCACTATATGACGTATAACGTTATATACTATGACGCTATAACGTATAACGATATATTGCATCACTATATGACGTATAGCGTTATATACAATTACGTTATAACATATAACGTTATATCGCAACACTATAGTACGTATAATGTTATATACCATCACTATATGACGTATAACGTTATATACTATTACGTTATAACGTATAACGTTATATTGCATAACTATAAGACGTATAACGTTATATACTATTACGTTATGCAGGAATAACGTTATATTACATCACAGTATGACGTATAACATTATATACTATTACGGTATGAAGTGATAACGTTATATTGCACCACTCTATGACGTATAACATTATATACTATTACGTTATAACGCATAACGTTATATGGCATCACTATAGGACGTATAACGTTATATTGCATCACTATATGACGTATAACATTATATACTATTACGCTATAACGTATAACGATATATTGCATCACTATATGACGTATAACGTTATATACAATTACGTTATAACATATAACGTTATATCGCATCACTATAGGACGTATAATGTTATATTCCATCACTATATGACGTATAACGTTATATACTATTACGTTATAACGAATAACGTTATATTGCATAACTATAAGACGTATAACGTTATATACTATTACGTTATGAAGGAATAACGTTATATTACATCACAGTATGACGTATAACATTATATACTATTACGTTATGAAGTAATATCGTTATATTGCACCACTCTATGACGTATAACGTTATATATTATTACGTTATAACGTATAACTATATAGTGTATTACCATAGAACGTATAACGTTATATTGCACCACTATATGACGTATAACGTTATATACTATTACGCTATAACGTATAACGTTACATTGCATAACTATATGACGTATAACGTTATATACTACTACGTTATGCAGGAATAACGTTATATTGCATCACTGTATGACGTATAACTTTATATACTATTACGTTATGAAGTGATAACGTTATATTGCACCACTCTATGACGTATAACATTATATACTATTACGTTATAACGCATAACGTTATATGGCATCACTATAGGACGTATAACGTTATATTGCATCACTATATGACGTATAACGTTATATACTATTACGCTATAACGTATAACGATATATTGCATCACTATATGCCGTGTAACATTATATTGCATCACTATATGCCCTGTAACATTATATTGCATCACTATATGACGTATAACGTTATATACTATTACGCTATACGGTATAACGATATATTGCATCACTATATGACGTATAACGTTATATACTAATATGTTATAACGCAGAACGTTATATCGCATCACTATAGGACGTATAACGTTATATTGCATCACTATGTGACGTATAACGTTAAATACTATTACGTTATAACGCAGAACGTTATATCGCATCACTATAGGACGTATAACGTTATATTGCATCACTATATGACGTATAACGTTTTACACTATTACGCTATAATGTATAACGATATGTTGCATCACTATGTGACGTACAACGATATATACTATTACGTCATAACGTATAACGTAATACTGCATCACTATATGACGTATAACGTTATATACTATTACGCTATAACGTATAACGATATATTGCATCACTATATGACGTATGAAGTTATATACTACTACGTTATGAGGTATATGGATGTACTGCGTCACTATAGGACGTATAACGTTATATTGCATCACTATATGACGTATAACGTTATATACTATTACGCTATAAGGTATAACGATATATTGCATCACTATATGACGTATAACGTTATATACTAGTACGTTATGAGGTATAAGGATGTACTGCATCACTATATGACGTATAACGTTATATTGCATCATTATATGCCGTATAACGCCATATTGCATCACTATATGACGTATAACGTTATCTAATATTATGCTATAAGGTATAACGATATATTGCGTCACTATATGACGTATAACGTTATATACTATTACGCTATAAGTTATAACGATATATTGCATCACTGTATGACGTATAACGCTATATTGCTTCACTATATGCCGTATAACGTTATATTGCATCTCTATATGACGTATAATGTTATTTACTAATATGTTATAACGCATAACGTTATATAGCATCACTATATGACGTATAACGTTATATAATATTACGCTATAAGGAATAACGGTATATTGCGTCACTATATGACGTATAACGTTATATACTATTACGCTATAAGGTATATCGTTATATTGCATCACTATATGACGTATAACATTATATTGCATCACTATATGACGTATAACGTTATATACTATTACGTTATAACGAATAACGTTGTATTGCATCACTATATGACGTATAACGTTATATACTATTACGCTATAAGGTATATCGATATATTGCATCACTATATGACGTATAACATTATATTGAATCACTATATGACGTATAACGTTATATACTATTACGTTATAACGAATAACGTTGTATTGCATCACTATATGACGTATAACGTTATATACTATTACGCTATAAGGTATAACGATATATTGCATCACTATATGACGTATAACATTATATTGCATCACTATATGACGTATAACGTTATATACTATTACGTTATAACGAATAACGTTGTATTGCATCACTATATGACGTATAACGTTATATACTATTACGCTATAAGGTATATCGATATATTGCATCACTATATGACGTATAACATTATTTTGCATCACTATTTGACGTAGAACGTTATATACTATTACGCTATAAGGTACAACGATATATTGCATCACTATATGACGTATAACGTTATATAATATTACTCTATATGGTATAACGATATATTGCGTCACTATATGACGTATAACGTTATATACTATTACGCTATAAGGTATAACGATATATTGCATCACTATATGACGAATAACGATATATTGCGTCACTATATGACGTATAACGTTATATACTATTACGCTATAAGGTATAACGATATATTGCATCACTATATGACGTATAACGCTATATTGCTTCACTATATGCCGTATAACGTTATATTGCATCTCTATATGACTTATAATGTTATTTACTAATATGTTATAACGCATAACGTTATATCGCATCACTATATGACGTATAACGTTATATAATATTACGCTATAAGGTATAACGGTATATTGCATCACAAATGACGTATAACGTTATATACTATTACGCTATAAGGTATAACGATGTACTGCATCACTATGTGATGTATAACGTTATATAGCATAACTATATGACGTATAACATTATATTGCATCGCTATATGCCGTATAACGTCGTATTGCATCTCTATATTACGTATAACGTTATATACTATTACGCTATAAGGTATAACGGTGTACTGCATCACTATGTGACGTATAACGTTATATAGCATCACTATCTGACGTATAACGTTATATTGCATCACTATATGACGTATAACGTTATATACTACTACGATATGAAGGAATAACGTTATATTGCATCACTATACGATGTATAACGTTATATACTATTACGTTATAACGCATAACGTTATATGGCATCACTATAGGACGTATAACGTTATATTGCACCACTATATGACGTATAACGTTATATACTATTACGCTATAACGTATAACGATATATTGCATCACTATATGACGTATAGCGTTATATACAATTACGTTATAACATATAACGTTATACCGCATCACTATAGTACGTATAATGTTATATACCATCACTATATGACGTATAACGTTATATACTATTGCGTTGTAACGTATAACGTTATATTGCATAACTATAAGACGTATAACGTTATATACTGTTACGTTATGAAGGAATAACGTTATATTACATCACAGTATGACGTATAACATTATATACTATTACGTTATGAAGTAATATCGTTATATTGCACCACTCTATGACGTATAACGTTATATATTATTACGTTATAACGTATAACTATATAGTGTATTACCATAGAACGTATAACGTTATAATGCACCACTATATGACGTATAACGTTATATACTATTACGCTATAACGTATAACGTTACATTGCATAACTATATGACGTATAACGTTATATACTACTACGTTATGCAGGAATAACGTTATATTGCATCACTGTATGACGTATAACTTTATATACTATTACGTTATGAAGTGATAACGTTATATTGCACCACTCTATGACGTATAACATTATATACTATTACGTTATAACGCATAACGTTATATGGCATCACTATAGGACGTATAACGTTATATTGCATCACTATATGACGTATAACGTTATATACTATTACGCTATAACGTATAACGATTTATTGCATCACTATATGCCCTGTAACATTATATTGCATCACTATATGACGTATAACGTTATATACTATTACGCTATAAGGTATAACGATATATTGCATCACTATATGACGTATAACGTTATATACTAATATGTTATAACGCAGAACGTTATATCGCATCACTATAGGACGTATAACGTTATATTGCATCACTATATGACGTATAACGTTAAATACTATTACGTTATAACGCAGAACGTTATATCGCATCACTATAGGACGTATAACGTTATATTGCATCACTATATGACGTATAACGTTATATACTATTACGTTATAACGCTGAACGTTATATCGCATCACTATAGGACGTATAACGTTATATTGCATCACTATATGACGTATAACGTTTTACACTATTACGCTATAAGGTATAACGATATGTTGCATCACTATGTGACGTACAACGATATATACTATTACGTCATAACGTATAACGTAATACTGCATCACTATATGACGTATAACGTTATATACTATTACGCTATAACGTATAACGATATATTGCATCACTATATGACGTATGAAGTTATATACTACTACGTTATGAGGTATATGGATGTACTGCGTCACTATATGACGTATAACGTTATATTGCATCACTATATGACGTATAACGTTATATACTATTACGCTATAAGGTATAACGATATATTGCATCACTATATGACGTATAACGTTATATACTATTACGCTATAAGGTATAACGATATATTGCATCACTGTATGACGTATAACGCTATATTGCTTCACTATATGCCGTATAACGTTATATTGCATCTCTATATGACGTATAATGTTATTTACTAATATGTTATAACGCATAACGTTATATAGCATCACTATATGACGTATAACGTTATATACTATTACGCTATAAGGTATATCGTAATATTGCATCACTATATGACGTATAACATTATATTGCATCACTATATGACGTATAACGTTATATACTATTACGTTATAACGAATAACGTTGTATTGCATCACTATATGACGTATAACGTTATATACTATTACGCTATAAGGTATAACGATATATTGCATCACTATATGACGTATAACGTTATATACTAATACGTTATGAGGTATAAGGATGTACTGCATCACTATATGACGTATAACGTAATATTGCATCACTATATGCCGTATAACGTTATATTGCATCACTATATGACGTATAACGTTATATAATATTACGCTATAAGGTATAACGATATATTGCGTCACTATATGACGTATAACGTTATATACTAATACGTTATGAGGTATAAGGATGTACTGCATCACTATATGACGTATAACGTTATATTGCATCACTATATGCCGTATAACGTTATATCGCATCACTATATGACGTATAACGTTATATAATATTACGCTCTAAGGTATAACGGTATATTGCGTCACTATATGACGTATAACGTTATATACTATTACGCTATAAGGTATATCGATATATTGCATCACTATATGACGTATAACATTATATTGAATCACTATATGACGTATAACGTTATATACTATTACGTTATAACGAATAACGTTGTATTGCATCACTATATGACGTATAACGTTATATACTATTACGCTATAAGGTATATCGATATATTGCATCACTATATGACGTATAACATTATATTGAATCACTATATGACGTATAACGTTATATACTATTACGCTATAAGGTATATCGATATATTGCTTCACTATATGACGTATAACATTATATTGCATCACTATATGACGTAGAACGTTATATTGCATCACTATATGACGTATAACGTTATATAATATTACGCTATTTTGTACAACGATATATTTCATCACTATATGACGTATAACATTATATTGCATCACTATATGACGTAGAACGTTATATTGCATCACTATATGGCGTATAACGTTATATACTACTACGTCATAAGGTATAACATTATACTGCATCACTATATGACGTATAACGTTATATACTATTACGCTAGAACGTATAACGGTATATTGCATCACTATATGTCGTATGAAGTTATATACTACTACGTTATGAGGTATATGGATGTGCATGCATCACTATAAGACGTATAACGGTATATTGCATCACTATAAGTCGTATAAGGTTATATTGCATCACTATATGACGTATAACGTTATATAATATTACTCTATAAGGTATAACGATATATTGCGTCACTATATGACGTATAACGTTATATACTATTACGCTATAAGGTATAACGATATATTGCATCACTATATGACGAATAACGATATATTGCGTCACTATATGACGTATAACGTTATATTGCATCTCTATATGACTTATAATGTTATTTACTAATATGTTATAACGCATAACGTTATATCGCATCACTATATGACGTATAACGTTATATAATATTACGCTATAAGGTATAACGGTATATTGCATCACAAATGACGTATAACGTTATATACTATTACGCTATAAGGTATAACGATGTACTGCATCACTATGTGATGTATAACGTTATATAGCATAACTATATGACGTATAACATTATATTGCATCGCTATATGCCGTATAACGTCGTATTGCATCTCTATATTACGTATAACGTTATATACTATTACGCTATAAGGTATAACGGTGTACTGCATCACTATGTGACGTATAACGTTATATAGCATCACTATCTGACGTATAACGTTATATTGCATCACTATATGACGTATAACGTTATATACTACTACGATATGAAGGAATAACGTTATATTGCATCACTATACGATGTATAACGTTATATACTATTACGTTATAACGCATAACGTTATATGGCATCACTATAGGACGTATAACGTTATATTGCACCACTATATGACGTATAACGTTATATACTATTACGCTATAACGTATAACGATATATTGCATCACTATATGACGTATAGCGTTATATACAATTACGTTATAACATATAACGTTATACCGCATCACTATAGTACGTATAATGTTATATACCATCACTATATGACGTATAACGTTATATACTATTGCGGTGTAACGTATAACGTTATATTGCATAACTATAAGACGTATAACGTTATATACTATTACGTTATGAAGGAATAACGTTATATTGCATCACTGTATGACGTATAACATTATATACTATTACGTTATGAAGTAATAACGTTATATTGCACCACTATATGACGTATAACGTTATATACTATTACGCTATAACGCATAACGTTACATTGCATAACTATATGACGTATAACGATATATACTACTACGTTATGCAGGAATAACGTTATATTGCATCACTGTATGACGTATAACATTATATACTATTACGTTATGAAGTGATAACGTTATATTGCACCACTCTATGACGTATAACATTATATACTATTACGTTATAACGCATAACGTTATATGGCATCACTATAGGACGTATAACGTTATATTGCATCACTATATGACGTATAACGTTATATATTATTACGCTATAACGTATAACGATATATTGCATCACTATATGACGTATAACGTTATATACAATTACGTTATAACATATAACGTTATATCGCATCACTATAGGACGTATAATGTTATATTCCATCACTATATGGCGTATAACGTTATATACTATTACGTTATAACGTATAACGTTATATTGCATAACTATAAGACGTATAACGTTATATACTATTACGTTATGAAGGAATAACGTTATATTACATCACAGTATGACGTATAACATTATATACTATTACGTTATGAAATAATATCGTTATATTGCACCACTCTATGACGTATAATGTTATATATTATTACGTTATAACGTATAACTATATAGTGTATTACCATAGAACGTATAACGTTATATTGCACCACTATATGACGTATAACGTTATATACTATTACGCTATAACGTATAACGTTACATTGCATGACTATATGACGTATAACGTTATATACAATTACGCTATAAGGTTTAACGATATATTGCATCACAGTATGACGTATAACGCTATATTGCTTCACTATATGCCGTATAACGATATATTGCATCTCTATATGACGTATAATGTTATTTACTAATATGTTATAACGCATAACGTTATATCGCATCACTATATGACGTATAACGTTATATAATATTACGCTCTAAGGTATAACGGTATATTGCGTCACTATATGACGTATAACATTATATACTATTACGCTATAAGGTATATCGATATATTGCATCACTATATGATGTATAACATTATATTGCATCACTATATGACGTATAACGTTATATACTATTACGTTATAACGAATAACGTTGTATTGCATCACTATATGACGTATAACGTTATATACTATTACGCTATAAGGTATATCGATATATTGCATCACTATATGACGTATAACATTATATTGCATCACTATATGACGTAGAACGTTATATTGCATCACTATATGACGTATAACGTTATATAATATTACGCTATTTTGTACAACGATATATTTCATCACTATATGACGTATAACATTATATTGCATCACTATATGACGTAGAACGTTATATTGCATCACTATATGGCGTATAACGTTATATACTACTACGTCATAAGGTATAACATTATACTGCATCACTATATTACGTATAACGTTATATACTATTACGCTATAACGTATAACGATATATTGCATCACTATATGTCGTATGAAGTTATATACTACTACGTTATGAGGTATATGGATGTGCATGCATCACTATAATACGTATATCGATATATTGCATCACTATATGACGTATAACATTATATTGCATCACTATATGACGTATAACGTTATATACTTTTACGTTATAACGAATAACGTTGTATTGCATCACTATATGACGTATAACGTTATATACTATTACGCTATAAGGTATAACGATATATTGCATCACTATATGACGTATAACGCTATATTGCTTCACTATATGCCGTATAACGTTATATTGCATCTCTATATGACTTATAATGTTATTTACTAATATGTTATAACGCATAACGTTATATCGCATCACTATATGACGTATAACGTTATATAATATTACGCTCTAAGGTATAACGGTATATTGCGTCACTATATGACGTATAACATTATATACTATTACGCCATAAGGTATATCGATATATTGCATCACTATATGACGTATAACATTATATTGCATCACTATATGACGTATAACGTTATATACTTTTACGTTATAACGAATAACGTTGTATTGCATCACTATATGACGTATAACGTTATATACTATTACGCTATAAGGTATATCGATATATTGCATCACTATATGACGTATAACATTATATTGCATCACTATATGACGTAGAACGTTATATTGCATCACTATATGACGTATAACGTTATATAATATTACGCTATTTTGTACAACGATATATTTCATCACTATATGACGTATAACATTATATTGCATCACTATATGACGTAGAACGTTATATTGCATCACTATATGGCGTATAACGTTATATACTACTACGTCATAAGGTATAACATTATACTGCATCACTATATGACGTATAACGTTATGTACTATTACGCTATAACGAATAACGCTGTATTGCATCACTATATGACGTATAACGTTATATACTATTACGCTATAAGGTATAACGATATATTGCATCACTATATGACGTATAACGCTATATTGCTTCACTATATACCGTATAACGTTATATTGCATCTCTATATGACTTATAATGTTATTTACTAATATGTTATAACGCATAACGTTATATCGCATCACTATGTGACGTATAACGTTATATACTATTACGCTATAAGGTATAACGCTTTATTGCATCACTATATGACGTATAACGTTATATACTATTACGCTATAAGGTGTAACGCTTTATTGCATCACTATATGACGTATAACGTTATATTGCATCACTATATGACGTATAACGTTATATATTATTACGCTATAAGGTATAACGATATATTGCATCACTATATGACGTATAACGTTATATACTAATATGTTATAACGCCGAACGTTATATTGCATCACTATAGGACGCATAACGTTATATTGCTTCACTATATGACGTATGAAGTTATATACTACTACGTTATGAGGTATAAGGGTGTACTGTATCACTATATGACGTATAACGTTATACTGCATCACTATATGCCGTATAACGTTATATTGCATCACTATATGACGTATAACGTTATATACTAATACGTTATAACGCATAACGTTACATTGCATCACTATATGACCTATAACGTCATGTACTATTACGCTATAAGGAATAACGATATATTGCATCACTATATGATGTGTAACATTATATTGCATCACTATATGACGTAGAACGTTATATTGCATCACTATATGACGTATAATGTTATGTACTATTACGCTATAAGGTATAACGCTTTATTGCATCACTATATGACGTATAACGTTATATTGCATCACTATATGACGTATAACGTTATATACTATTACGCTATAACGTATAACAATATGTTGCATCACTATATGACGTATGAAGTTATATACTACTACGTTATGAGGTATATGGATGTACTGCATCACTATATGACGTATAACGTTATATTGCATCACTATATGCCGTATAAGGTTATATTGCATCACTATATGACGTATAACGCCATATTGCTTCACTATATGCCGTATAACGTTATATTGCATCTCTATATGACTTATAATGTTATTTACTAATATGTTATAACGCATAACGTTATATCGCATCGATGTATGACGTATAACGTTATATACTATTACGCTATAAGGTATAACGATGTACTGCATCACTATATGACGTATAACATTATATTGCATCACTATATGACGTATGAAGTTATATACTACTACGTTATGAGATATATGGATGTACTGCATCATTATATGACGTATAACGATATATTGCATCACTATATGACGTATAACATTATATTGCATCGCTATATGACGTATAACGTTATATACTATTACGTTATAACGAATAACGCTGTATTGCATCACTATATGACGTATAACGTTATATACTATTACGCTATAAGGTATAACGATATATTGCATCACTATATGACGTATAACGCTATATTGCTTCACTATATACCGTATAACGTTATATTGCATCTCTATATGACTTATAATGTTATTTACTAATATGTTATAACGCATAACGTTATATCGCATCACTATATGACGTATAACGTTATATACTATTACGCTATAAGGTATAACGCTTTATTGCATCACTATATGACGTATAGCGTTATATACTATTACGCTATAAGGTGTAACGCTTTATTGCATCACTATATGACGTATAACGTTATATATTATTACGCTATAAGGTATAACGATATATTGCATCACTATATGACGTATAACGTTATATACTAATATGTTATAACGCCGAACGTTATATTGCATCACTATAGGACGCATAACGTTATATTGCTTCACTATATGACGTATGAAGTTATATACTACTACGTTATGAGGTATAAGGGTGTAGTGTATCACTATATGACGTATAACGTTATACTGCATCACTATATGCCGTATAACGTTATATTGCATCACTATATGACGTATAACGTTATATACTAATACGTTATAACGCATAACGTTACATTGCATCACTATATGACCTATAACGTCATGTACTATTACGCTATAAGGAATAACGATATATTGCATCACTATATGATGTGTAACATTATATTGCATCACTATATGACGTAGAACGTTATATTGCATCACTATATGACGTATAATGTTATGTACTATTACGCTATAAGGTATAACGCTTTATTGCATCACTATATGACGTATAACGTTATATTGCATCACTATATGACGTATAACGTTATATACTATTACGCTATAACGTATAACTATATGTTGCATCACTATATGACGTATGAAGTTATATACTATTACGTTATGAGGTATATGGATGTACTGCATCACTATATGACGTATAACGTTATATTGCATCACTATATGCCGTATAAGGTTATATTGCATCACTATATGACGTATAACGCTATATTGCTTCACTATATGCCGTATAACGTTATATTGCATCTCTATATGACTTATAATGTTATTTACTAATATGTTATAACGCATAACGTTATATCGCATCACTATATGACGTATAACATTATTTTGTATCACTATTTGACGTAGAACGTTTTATTGCATCACAAATGACGTATAACGTTATATACTATTACGCTATAAGGTATAACGATGTACTGCATCACTATGTGATGTTTAACGTTATATAGCATCACCATATGACGTATATCATTATATTGCATCGCTATATGCCGTATAACGTCGGATTGCATCACTATATTACGTATAACGTTATATACTATTACGCTATAAGGTATAACGATGTACTGCATCACTATGTGACGTATAACGTTATATAGCATCACTATCTGACGTATAACGTTATATTGCATCACTGTATGACGTATAACGTTATATACTACTACGATATGAAGGAATAACGTTATATTGCATCACTGTATGACGTATAACATTATATACTATTACGTTATGAAGGAATAACGTTATACTGCATCACTATATGACGTATAACGTTATATACTATTACGCTATAAGGTATAACGATATAGTGCATCACTATATGACGTATAACATTATATTGCATCACTATATGACGTATAAGGTTATATACTATTACGTTATAAAGAATAACGTTGCACTATATCACTATATGACGTATAACGTTATATACTATTACGCTATAAGGTATAACGATGTATTGCATCACTATATGACGTATAACGTTATATACTATTACGCTATAAGGTATAACGATATATTGCATCACTATATGACGTATAACATTATTTTGTATCACTATTTGACGTAGAACGTTTTATTGCATCACAAATAACGTATAACGTTATATACTATTACGCTATAAGGTATAACGATATATTGCATCACTATATGACGTATAACGCTATATTGCTTCACTATATACCGTATAACGTTATATTGCATCTCTATATGACTTATAATGTTATTTACTAATATGTTATAACGCATAACGTTATATCGCATCACTATATGACGTATAACGTTATATACTATTACGCTATAAGGTATAACGCTTTATTGCATCACTATATGACGTATAGCGTTATATACTATTACGCTATAAGGTGTAACGCTTTATTGCATCACTATATGACGTATAACGTTATATACTATTACGTTATAACGCATAACGTTATATGGCATCACTATAGGACGTATAACGTTATATTGCACCACTATATGACGTATAACGCTATATACTATTACGCTATAACGTATAACGATAACGTATAACGTATAACGTATAGCGTTATATACAATTACGTTATAACATATAACGTTATATCGCTACACTATAGGACGTATAATGTTATATTCCATTACTATATGACGTATAACGTTATATACTATTACGTTATAACGTATAACGTTATATTGCATAACTATAAGACGTATAACATTATATACTATTACGTTATGAAGTAATAACGTTATATTGCACCACTCTATGACGTATAACGTTATATACTATTACGTTATAACGTATAACTATATAATGTATTACCATGGGACGTATAACGTTATATTGCATCACTATATGCCGTATAGCGTTATATACTATTACGCTATAAGGTATAACGATATATTGCATCACTATATGACGTATAACGTTATATACTATTACGGTATAAGGTATAACGATATATTGCACCACTATATGACGTATAACGTTATATACTAATATGTTACAACGCAGAACGTTATATCGCAACACTATAGGACGTATAACGTTATATTGCATCACTATATGACGTATAACGTTATATACTATTACGTTATAACGTATAACGTTATAAGTCATCACTATTGGAGGTATAACGTTATATTGCATCACTATATGACGTACAACGTTATATACTATTACGCTATAAGGTATGACGGTATATTGTATCACTATACGACGAATAACGTTTTACAATATTACGCTATAAGGTATAACGATATGTTGCAACACTATGTGACGTACAACGATATATACTATTACGTCATAAAGTATAACGTAATACTGCATCACTATATGAAGTATAAGGTTATATACTATTACGCTATAACGTATAACGATATATTGCATCACTATATGACGTATAGCGTTGGATACAATTACGTTATAACATATAACGTTATATCGCACCACTATAGGACGTATACTGTTATATTGCATCACTATATGACGTATAATGTTATATACTATGACGCTATAAGGTATAACGATATGTTGCATCACTATGTGACGTACAACGATATATACTATTACGTCATAACGTATAACGTAATACTGCATCACTATATGACGTATAACGTTATGTACTATTACGCTATAACGTATAACGATATATTGCATCACTATATGTCGTATGAAGTTATATACTACTACGTTATGAGGTATATGGATGTGCATGCATCACTATAATACGTATAACGGTATATTGCATCACTATAAGTCGTATAAGGTTATATTGCATCACTATATGACGTATAACGTTATATAATATTACTCTATAAGGTATAACGATATATTGCGTCACTATATGACGTATAACGTTATATACTTTTACGCTATAAGGTATAACGATATATTGCATCACTATATGACGTATAACGTTATATACTATTACGCTATAAGGTATATCGATATATTGCATCACTATATGACGTATAACATTATTTTGCATCACTATTTGACGTAGAACGTTATATACTATTACGCTATAAGGTATAACGATATATTGCATCACTATATGACGTATAACGTTATATAATATTACTCTATAAGGTATAACGATATATTGCGTCACTATATGACGTATAACGTTATATACTATTACGCTATAAGGTATAACGTTATATTGCATCACTATATGACGTATAACGATATATTGCGTCACTATATGACGTATAACGTTATATACTTTTACGCTATAAGGTATATCGATATATTGCATCACTATATGACGTATAACATTATTTTGCATCACTATTTGACGTAGAACGTTATATACTATTACGCTATAAGGTATAACGATATATTGCATCACTATATGACGTATAACGTTATATAATATTACTCTATAAGGTATAACGATATATTGCGTCACTATATGACGTATAACGTTATATACTATTACGCTATAAGGTATAACGTTATATTGCATCACTATATGACGTATAACGATATATTGCGTCACTATATGACGTATAACGTTATATACTATTACGCTATAAGGTATAACGATATATTGCATCACTATATGACGTATAACGCTATATTGCTTCACTATATGCCGTATAACGTTATATTGCATCTCTATATGACTTATAATGTTATTTACTAATATGTTATAACGCATAACGTTATATCGCATCACTATATGACGTATAACCTTATATAATATTACGCTATAAGGTATAACGGTATATTGCATCAAAAATGACGTATAACGTTATATACTATTACGCTATAAGGTATAACGATGTACTGCATCACTATGTGATGTATAACGTTATATAGCATCACTATATGACGTATAACATTATATTGCATCGCTATATGCCGTATAACGTCGTATTGCATCACTATATTACGTATAACGTTATATACTATTACGCTATAAGGTATAACGGTGTACTGCATCACTATGTGACGTATAACGTTATATAGCATCACTATCTGACGTATAACGTTATATTGCATCACTATATGACGTATAACGTTATATACTACTACGATATGAAGGAATAACGTTATATTGCATCACTATACGATGTATAACGTTATATACTATTACGTTATAACGCATAACGTTATATGGCATCACTATAGGACGTATAACGTTATATTGCACCACTATATGACGTATAACGTTATATACTATTACGCTATAACGTATAACGATATATTGCATCACTATATGACGTATAGCGTTATATACAATTATGTTATAACATATAACGTTATATCGCATCACTATAGTACGTATAATGTTATATACCATCACTATATGACGTATAACGTTATATACTATTGCGTTGTAACGTATAACGTTATATTGCATAACTATAAGACGTATAACGTTATATACTATTACGTTATGAAGGAATAACGTTATATTGCATCACTGTATGACGTAGAACATTATATACTATTACGTTATGAAGTAATAACGTTATATTGCACCACTATGTGACGTATAACGTTATATACTATTACGCTATAACGTATAACGTTACATTGCATAACTATATGACGTATAACGATATATACTACTACGTTATGCAGGAATAACGTTATATTGCATCACTGTATGACGTATAACATTATATACTATTACGTTATGAAGTGATAACGTTATATTGCACCACTCTATGACGTATAACATTATATACTATTACGTTATAACGCATAACGTTATATGGCATCACTATAGGACGTATAACGTTATATTGCATCACTATATGACGTATAACGTTATATATTATTACGCTATAACGTATAACGATATATTGCATCACTATATGACGTATAACGTTATATACAATTACGTTATAACATATAACGTTATATCGCATCACTATAGGACGTATAATGTTATATTCCATCACTATATGACGTATAACGTTATATACTATTACGTTATAACGTATAACGTTATATTGCATAACTATAAGACGTATAACGTTATATACTATTACGTTATGAAGGAATAACGTTATATTACATCACAGTATGACGTATAACATTATATACTATTACGTTATGAAGTAATATCGTTATATTGCACCACTCTATGACGTATAATGTTATATATTATTACGTTATAACGTATAACTATATAGTGTATTACCATAGAACGTATAACGTTATATTGCACCACTATATGACGTATAACGTTATATACTATTACGCTATAACGTATAACGTTACATTGCATGACTATATGACGTATAACGTTATATACTACTACGTTATGCAGGAGTAACGTTATATTGCATCACTGTATGACGTATAACATTATATACTATTACGTTATGAAGTGATAACGTTATATTGCACCACTCTATGACGTATAACATTATATACAATTACGTTATAACGCATAACGTTATATGGCATCACTATAGGACGTATAACGTTATATTGCATCACTATATGACGTATAACGTTATATACTATTACGCTATAACGTATAACGATATATTGCATCACTATATGGCGTATGAAGTTATATACTACTACGTTATGAGGTATATGGATGTACTGCGTCACTATATGACGTATAACGTTATATTGCATCACTATATGACGTATAACGTTATATTGCATCACTATATGACGTATAACGTTATATACTATTACGCTATAAGGTATAACGATATATTGCATCACTATATGACGTATAACGTTATATACTAATACGTTATGAGGTATAAGGATGTACTGCATCACTATATGACGTATAACGTTATATTGCATCACTATATGCTGTATAACGTCATATTGCATCACTATATGACGTATAACGTTATCTAATATTACGCTATAAGGTATAACGATATATTGCGTCACTATATGACGTATAACGTTATATTGCATCACTATATGCTGTATAACGTCATATTGCATCACTGTATGACGTATAACGTTATCTAATATTACGCTATAAGGTATAACGATATATTGCATCACTATATGACGTATAACGTTATATACTATTACGCTATAAGGTATAACGATATATTGCATCACTGTATGACGTATAACGCTATATTGCTTCACTATATACCGTATAACGTTATATTGCATCTCTATATGACTTATAATGTTATTTACTAATATGTTATAACGCATAACGTTATATCGCATCACTATGTGACGTATAACGTTATATACTATTACGCTATAAGGTATAACGCTTTATTGCATCACTATATGACGTATAACGTTATATACTATTACGCTATAAGGTGTAACGCTTTATTGCATCACTATATGACGTATAACGTTATATTGCATCACTATATGACGTATAACGTTATATATTATTACGCTATAAGGTATAACGATATATTGCATCACTATATGACGTATAACGTTATATACTAATATGTTATAACGCCGAACGTTATATTGCATCACTATAGGACGCATAACGTTATATTGCTTCACTATATGACGTATGAAGTTATATACTACTACGTTATGAGGTATAAGGGTGTACTGTATCACTATATGACGTATAACGTTATACTGCATCACTATATGCCGTATAACGTTATATTGCATCACTATATGACGTATAACGTTATATACTAATACGTTATAACGCATAACGTTACATTGCATCACTATATGACCTATAACGTCATGTACTATTACGCTATAAGGAATAACGATATATTGCATCACTATATGATGTGTAACATTATATTGCATCACTATATGACGTAGAACGTTATATTGCATCACTATATGACGTATAATGTTATGTACTATTACGCTATAAGGTATAACGCTTTATTGCATCACTATATGACGTATAACGTTATATTGCATCACTATATGACGTATAACGTTATATACTATTACGCTATAACGTATAACAATATGTTGCATCACTATATGACGTATGAAGTTATATACTACTACGTTATGAGGTATATGGATGTACTGCATCACTATATGACGTATAACGTTATATTGCATCACTATATGCCGTATAAGGTTATATTGCATCACTATATGACGTATAACGCCATATTGCTTCACTATATGCCGTATAACGTTATATTGCATCTCTATATGACTTATAATGTTATTTACTAATATGTTATAACGCATAACGTTATATCGCATCGATGTATGACGTATAACGTTATATACTATTACGCTATAAGGTATAACGATGTACTGCATCACTATATGACGTATAACATTATATTGCATCACTATATGACGTATGAAGTTATATACTACTACGTTATGAGATATATGGATGTACTGCATCATTATATGACGTATAACGATATATTGCATCACTATATGACGTATAACATTATATTGCATCGCTATATGACGTATAACGTTATATACTATTACGTTATAACGAATAACGCTGTATTGCATCACTATATGACGTATAACGCTATATTGCTTCACTATATACCGTATAACGTTATATTGCATCTCTATATGACTTATAATGTTATTTACTAATATGTTATAACGCATAACGTTATATCGCATCACTATATGACGTATAACGTTATATACTATTACGCTATAAGGTATAACGCTTTATTGCATCACTATATGACGTATAGCGTTATATACTATTACGCTATAAGGTGTAACGCTTTATTGCATCACTATATGACGTATAACGTTATATTGCATCACTATATGACGTATAACGTTATATATTATTACGCTATAAGGTATAACGATATATTGCATCACTATATGACGTATAACGTTATATACTAATATGTTATAACGCCGAACGTTATATTGCATCACTATAGGACGCATAACGTTATATTGCTTCACTATATGACGTATGAAGTTATATACTACTACGTTATGAGGTATAAGGGTGTAGTGTATCACTATATGACGTATAACGTTATACTGCATCACTATATGCCGTATAACGTTATATTGCATCACTATATGACGTATAACGTTATATACTAATACGTTATAACGCATAACGTTACATTGCATCACTATATGACCTATAACGTCATGTACTATTACGCTATAAGGAATAACGATATATTGCATCACTATATGATGTGTAACATTATATTGCATCACTATATGACGTAGAACGTTATATTGCATCACTATATGACGTATAATGTTATGTACTATTACGCTATAAGGTATAACGCTTTATTGCATCACTATATGACGTATAACGTTATATTGCATCACTATATGACGTATAACGTTATATACTATTACGCTTTAACGTATAACTATATGTTGCATCACTATATGACGTATGAAGTTATATACTATTACGTTATGAGGTATATGGATGTACTGCATCACTATATGACGTATAACGTTATATTGCATCACTATATGCCGTATAAGGTTATATTGCATCACTATATGACGTATAACGCTATATTGCTTCACTATATGCCGTATAACGTTATATTGCATCTCTATATGACTTATAATGTTATTTACTAATATGTTATAACGCATAACGTTATATCGCATCACTATATGACGTATAACATTATTTTGTATCACTATTTGACGTAGAACGTTTTATTGCATCACAAATGACGTATAACGTTATATACTATTACGCTATAAGGTATAACGATGTACTGCATCACTATGTGATGTTTAACGTTATATAGCATCACCATATGACGTATATCATTATATTGCATCGCTATATGCCGTATAACGTCGGATTGCATCACTATATTACGTATAACGTTATATACTATTACGCTATAAGGTATAACGATGTACTGCATCACTATGTGACGTATAACGTTATATAGCATCACTATCTGACGTATAACGTTATATTGCATCACTGTATGACGTATAACGTTATATACTACTACGATATGAAGGAATAACGTTATATTGCATCACTGTATGACGTATAACATTATATGCTATTACGTTATGAAGGAATAACGTTATACTGCATCACTATATGACGTATAACGTTATATACTATTACGCTATAAGGTATAACGATATAGTGCATCACTATATGACGTATAACATTATATTGCATCACTATATGACGTATAAGGTTATATACTATTACGTTATAAAGAATAACGTTGCACTATATCACTATATGACGTATAACGTTATATACTATTACGCTATAAGGTATAACGATGTATTGCATCACTATATGACGTATAACGTTATATACTATTACGCTATAAGGTATAACGATATATTGCATCACTATATGACGTATAACATTATTTTGTATCACTATTTGACGTAGAACGTTTTATTGCATCACAAATAACGTATAACGTTATATACTATTACGCTATAAGGTATAACGATATATTGCATCACTATATGACGTATAACGCTATATTGCTTCACTATATACCGTATAACGTTATATTGCATCTCTATATGACTTATAATGTTATTTACTAATATGTTATAACGCATAACGTTATATCGCATCACTATATGACGTATAACGTTATATACTATTACGCTATAAGGTATAACGCTTTATTGCATCACTATATGACGTATAGCGTTATATACTATTACGCTATAAGGTGTAACGCTTTATTGCATCACTATATGACGTATAACGTTATATACTATTACGCTATAACGTATAACTATATGTTCCATCACTATATGACGTATGAAGTTATATACTATTACGTTATGAGGTATATGGATGTACTGCATCACTATATGACGTATAACGTTATATTGCATCACTATATGACGTATAACGTTATATTGCATCACTATATGACGTATAACGTTATATACTACTACGATATGAAGGAATAACGTTATATTGCATCACTATATGATGTATAACGTTATATACTATTACGTTATAACGCATAACGTTATATGGCATCACTATAGGACGTATAACGTTATATTGCACCACTATATGACGTATAACGCTATATACTATTACGCTATAACGTATAACGATAACGTATAACGTATAACGTATAGCGTTATATACAATTACGTTATAACATATAACGTTATATCGCTACACTATAGGACGTATAATGTTATATTCCATTACTATATGACGTATAACGTTATATACTATTACGTTATAACGTATAACGTTATATTGCATAACTATAAGACGTATAACATTATATACTATTACGTTATGAAGTAATAACGTTATATTGCACCACTCTATGACGTATAACGTTATATACTATTACGTTATAACGTATAACTATATAATGTATTACCATGGGACGTATAACGTTATATTGCATCACTATATGCCGTATAGCGTTATATACTATTACGCTATAAGGTATAACGATATATTGCATCACTATATGACGTATAACGTTATATACTATTACGGCATAAGGTATAACGATATATTGCACCACTATATGACGTATAACGTTATATACTAATATGTTACAACGCAGAACGTTATATCGCAACACTATAGGACGTATAACGTTATATTGCATCACTATATGACGTATAACGTTATATACTATTACGTTATAACGTATAACGTTATAAGTCATCACTATTGGAGGTATAACGTTATATTGCATCACTATATGACGTACAACGTTATATACTATTACGCTATAAGGTATGACGGTATATTGTATCACTATACGACGAATAACGTTTTACAATATTACGCTATAAGGTATAACGATATGTTGCAACACTATGTGACGTACAACGATATATACTATTACGTCATAAAGTATAACGTAATACTGCATCACTATATGAAGTATAAGGTTATATACTATTACGCTATAACGTATAACGATATATTGCATCACTATATGACGTATAGCGTTGGATACAATTACGTTATAACATATAACGTTATATCGCATCACTATAGGACGTATACTGTTATATTGCATCACTATATGACGTATAATGTTATATACTATGACGCTATAAGGTATAACGATATGTTGCATCACTATGTGACGTACAACGATATATACTATTACGTCATAACGTATAACGTAATACTGCATCACTATATGACGTATAACGTTATATACTATTACGCTATGACGTATAACGATATATTGCATCACTATATGACGTATGAAGTTATATACTACTACGTTATGAGGTATATGGATGTACTGCGTCACTATATGATGTATAACGTTATATTGCATCACTATATGACGTATAACGTTATATACTATTACGCTATAAGGTATAACGATATATTGCATCACTATATGACGTATAACGTTATATACTAATACGTTATGAGGTATAAGGATGTACTGCATCACTATATGACGTATAACGTTATATTGCATCACTATATGCCGTATAACGTTATATTGCATCACTATATGACGTATAACGTTATATAATATTACGCTATAAGGTATAACGATATATTGCGTCACTATATGACGTATAACGTTATATACAATTACGCTATAAGGTTTAACGATATATTGCATCACAGTATGACGTATAACGCTATATTGCTTCACTATATGCCGAATAACGTTATATTGCATCTCTATATCACGTATAATGTTATTTACTAATATGTTATAACGCATAACGTTATATCGCATCACTATATGACGTATAACGTTATATAATATTACGCTCTAAGGTATAACGCTATATTGAGTCACTATATGACGTATAACGTTATATGCTATTACGCTATAAGGTATATCGATATATTGCATCACTATATGACGTATAACATTACTTTGCATCACTATTTGACGTAGAACGTTTTATTGCATCACAAATGACGTATAACGTTATATACTATTACGCTATAAGGTATTAAGCTATATTAAGCTATAACGATGTACTGCATCACTATGTGATGTATAACGTTATATAGCATCACTATATGACGTATAACATTATATTGCATAGCTATATGCCGTATAACGTCGTATTGCATCACTATATTACGTATAACGTTATATACTATTACGCTATAAGGTATAACGGTGTACTGCATCACTATGTGACGTATAACGTTATATAGCATCACTATCTGACGTATAACGTTATATTGCATCACTATATGACGTATGACGTTATATACTACTACGATATGAAGGAATAACGTTATATAGCATCACTATACGTTGTATAACGTTATATACTATTACGTTATAACGCATAACGTTATATGGCATCACTATAGGACGTATAACGTTATAATGCATCACTATATGACGTATAACGTTATATACTATTACGCTATAACGTATAACGATATATTGCATCACTATATGACGTATAACGTTATATACTATTACGCTATAAGGTATAACGATATATTGCATCACTATATGCCGTGTAACATTATATTGCATCACTGTATGCCGTGTAACATTATATTGCATCACTATATGACGTATAACGTTATATACTAATATGTTATAACGCAGAACGTTATATCGCATCACTATAGGACGTATAACGTTATATTGCATCACTATATGGCGTATAACGTTATATACTATTACGTTATAACGCAGAACGTTATATCGCATCACTATAGGACGCATAACGTTATATTGCATCACTATATGACGTATAACGTTTTACACTATTACGCTATAAGGTATAACGATATGTTGCATCACTATGTGACGTACAACGATATATACTATTACGTCATAACATATAACGTAATACTGCATCACTATATGACGTAAAACGTTATATACTAATATGTTATAACGCAGAACGTTATATCGCATCACTATAGGACGTATAACGTTATATTGCATCACTATATGACGTATAACGTTATATACTAATACGTTATGAGGTATAAGGATGTGCTGCATCACTATATGACGTATAACGTTATATTGCATCACTATATGCCGTATAACGTTATATTGCATCACTATATGACGTATAACGTTATATAATATTACGCTATAAGGTATAACGATATATTGCGTCACTATATGACGTATAACGTTATATACTATTACGCTATAAGGTATAACGATATATTGCATCACTGTATGACGTATGACGCTATATTGCTTCTCTATATGCCGTATAACGTTATATTGCATCTCTATATGACGTATAATGTTATTTACTAATATGTTATAACGCATAACGTTATATCGCATCACTATATGACGTATAACGTTATATAATATTACGCTATAAGGTATAACGGTATATTGCGTCACTATAGGACGCATAACGTTATATTGCATCACTATATGACGTATAACGTTATATACTATTACGTTATAACGAATAATGTTGTATTGCATCACTATATGACGTATAATGTTATATACTATTACGCTATAAGGTATATCGATATATTGTATCACTATATGACGTATAACATTATTTTGCATCACTATTTGACGTAGAACGTTTTATTGCATCACAAATGACGTATAACGTTATATACTATTACGCTATAAGGTATAACGATGTACTGCATCTCTATGTGATGTATAACGTTATATAGCATCACTATATGACGTATAACATTATATTGCATCGCTATATGCCGTATAACGTCGTATTGCATCACTATATTACGTATAACGTTATATACTATTACGCTATAAGGTATAACGGTGTACTGCATCACTATGTGACGTATAACGTTATATAGCATCACTATCTGATGTATAACGTTATATTGCATTACTATATGACGTATAACGTTATATACTACTACGATATGAAGGAATAACGTTATATTGCATCACTATACGATGTATAACGTTATATACTATTACGTTATAACGCATTACGTTATAAGGCATCACTATAGGACGTATAACGTTATATTGCACCACTATATGACGTATAACGTTATATACTATTACGCTATAACGTATGACGATATATTGCATCACTGTATGACGTATAGCGTTATATACAATTACGTTATAACAGATAACGTTATATCGCATCACTATAGTACGTATAACGTTATATTGCACCACTATATGACATATAACGTTATATACTATTACGCTATAACGTATAACGTTACATTGCATAACTATATGACGTATAACGTTATATACTACTACGTTATGCAGGAATAACGTTATATTGCATCACTGTATGATGTATAACATTATATACTATTACGTTATGAAGTGATAACGTTATATTGCTCCACTCTATGACGTATAACATTATATACTATTACGTTATAACGCAGAACGTTATATCGCATCACTATAGGACGTATAACGTTATATTGCATCACTATATGACGTATAACGTTTTACACTATTACGCTATAAGGTATAACGATATGTTGCATCACTATGTGACGTACAAAGATATATACTATTACGTCATAACGTATAACGTAATACTGCATCACTATATGACGTATAAAGTTATATACTATTACGCTATAACGTATAACGATATATTGCATCACTATACGACGTATGAAGTTATATACTACTACGTTATGAGGTATATGGATGTACTGCGTCACTATATGACGTATAACGTTATATTGCATCACTATATGACGTATAACGTTATATACTATTACGCTATAAGGTATAACGATATATTGCATCACTATATGCCGTGTAACATTATATTGCATCACTATATGCCGTGTAACATTATATTGCATCACTATATGACGTATAACGTTATATACTATTACGGTATAAGGTATAACGATATATTGCACCACTATATGACGTATAACGTTATATACTAATATGTTACAACGCAGAACGTTATATCGCAACACTATAGGACGTATAACGTTATATTGCATCACTATATGACGTATAACGTTATATACTATTACGTTATAACGTATAACGTTATAAGTCATCACTATTGGAGGTATAACGTTATATTGCATCACTATATGACGTACAACGTTATATACTATTACGCTATAAGGTATGACGGTATATTGTATCACTATACGACGAATAACGTTTTACAATATTACGCTATAGGGTATAACGATATGTTGCAACACTATGTGACGTACAACGATATATACTATTACGTCATAAAGTATAACGTAATACTGCATCACTATATGAAGTATAAGGTTATATACTATTACGCTATAACGTATAACGATATATTGCATCACTATATGACGTATAGCGTTGGATACAATTACGTTATAACATATAACGTTATATCGCATCACTATAGGACGTATACTGTTATATTGCATCACTATATGACGTATAATGTTATATACTATGACGCTATAAGGTATAACGATATGTTGCATCACTATGTGACGTACAACGATATATACTATTACGTCATAACGTATAACGTAATACTGCATCACTATATGACGTATAACGTTATATACTATTACGCTATGACGTATAACGATATATTGCATCACTATATGACGTATGAAGTTATATACTACTACGTTATGAGGTATATGGATGTACTGCGTCACTATATGATGTATAACGTTATATTGCATCACTATATGACGTATAACGTTATATACTATTACGCTATAAGGTATAACGATATATTGCATCACTATATGACGTATAACGTTATATACTAATACGTTATGAGGTATAAGGATGTACTGCATCACTATATGACGTATAACGTTATATTGCATCACTATATGCCGTATAACGTTATATTGCATCACTATATGACGTATAACGTTATATAATATTACGCTATAAGGTATAACGATATATTGCGTCACTATATGACGTATAACGTTATATACAATTACGCTATAAGGTTTAACGATATATTGCATCACAGTATGACGTATAACGCTATATTGCTTCACTATATGCCGAATAACGTTATATTGCATCTCTATATCACGTATAATGTTATTTACTAATATGTTATAACGCATAACGTTATATCGCATCACTATATGACGTATAACGTTATATAATATTACGCTCTAAGGTATAACGCTATATTGAGTCACTATATGACGTATAACGTTATATGCTATTACGCTATAAGGTATATCGATATATTGCATCACTATATGACGTATAACATTACTTTGCATCACTATTTGACGTAGAACGTTTTATTGCATCACAAATGACGTATAACGTTATATACTATTACGCTATAAGGTATTAAGCTATATTAAGCTATAACGATGTACTGCATCACTATGTGATGTATAACGTTATATAGCATCACTATATGACGTATAACATTATATTGCATAGCTATATGCCGTATAACGTCGTATTGCATCACTATATTACGTATAACGTTATATACTATTACGCTATAAGGTATAACGGTGTACTGCATCACTATGTGACGTATAACGTTATATAGCATCACTATCTGACGTATAACGTTATATTGCATCACTATATGACGTATGACGTTATATACTACTACGATATGAAGGAATAACGTTATATAGCATCACTATACGTTGTATAACGTTATATACTATTACGTTATAACGCATAACGTTATATGGCATCACTATAGGACGTATAACGTTATAATGCATCACTATATGACGTATAACGTTATATACTATTACGCTATAACGTATAACGATATATTGCATCACTATATGACGTATAACGTTATATACTATTACGCTATAAGGTATAACGATATATTGCATCACTATATGCCGTGTAACATTATATTGCATCACTGTATGCCGTGTAACATTATATTGCATCACTATATGACGTATAACGTTATATACTAATATGTTATAACGCAGAACGTTATATCGCATCACTATAGGACGTATAACGTTATATTGCATCACTATATGGCGTATAACGTTATATACTATTACGTTATAACGCAGAACGTTATATCGCATCACTATAGGACGCATAACGTTATATTGCATCACTATATGACGTATAACGTTTTACACTATTACGCTATAAGGTATAACGATATGTTGCATCACTATGTGACGTACAACGATATATACTATTACGTCATAACATATAACGTAATACTGCATCACTATATGACGTAAAACGTTATATACTAATATGTTATAACGCAGAACGTTATATCGCATCACTATAGGACGTATAACGTTATATTGCATCACTATATGACGTATAACGTTATATACTAATACGTTATGAGGTATAAGGATGTGCTGCATCACTATATGACGTATAACGTTATATTGCATCACTATATGCCGTATAACGTTATATTGCATCACTATATGACGTATAACGTTATATAATATTACGCTATAAGGTATAACGATATATTGCGTCACTATATGACGTATAACGTTATATACTATTACGCTATAAGGTATAACGATATATTGCATCACTGTATGACGTATGACGCTATATTGCTTCTCTATATGCCGTATAACGTTATATTGCATCTCTATATGACGTATAATGTTATTTACTAATATGTTATAACGCATAACGTTATATCGCATCACTATATGACGTATAACGTTATATAATATTACGCTATAAGGTATAACGGTATATTGCGTCACTATAGGACGCATAACGTTATATTGCATCACTATATGACGTATAACGTTATATACTATTACGTTATAACGAATAATGTTGTATTGCATCACTATATGACGTATAATGTTATATACTATTACGCTATAAGGTATATCGATATATTGTATCACTATATGACGTATAACATTATTTTGCATCACTATTTGACGTAGAACGTTTTATTGCATCACAAATGACGTATAACGTTATATACTATTACGCTATAAGGTATAACGATGTACTGCATCTCTATGTGATGTATAACGTTATATAGCATCACTATATGACGTATAACATTATATTGCATCGATATATGCCGTATAACGTCGTATTGCATCACTATATTACGTATAACGTTATATACTATTACGCTATAAGGTATAACGGTGTACTGCATCACTATGTGACGTATAACGTTATATAGCATCACTATCTGATGTATAACGTTATATTGCATTACTATATGACGTATAACGTTATATACTACTACGATATGAAGGAATAACGTTATATTGCATCACTATACGATGTATAACGTTATATACTATTACGTTATAACGCATTACGTTATAAGGCATCACTATAGGACGTATAACGTTATATTGCACCACTATATGACGTATAACGTTATATACTATTACGCTATAACGTATGACGATATATTGCATCACTGTATGACGTATAGCGTTATATACAATTACGTTATAACAGATAACGTTATATCGCATCACTATAGTACGTATAACGTTATATTGCACCACTATATGACATATAACGTTATATACTATTACGCTATAACGTATAACGTTACATTGCATAACTATATGACGTATAACGTTATATACTACTACGTTATGCAGGAATAACGTTATATTGCATCACTGTATGATGTATAACATTATATACTATTACGTTATGAAGTGATAACGTTATATTGCTCCACTCTATGACGTATAACATTATATACTATTACGTTATAACGCAGAACGTTATATCGCATCACTATAGGACGTATAACGTTATATTGCATCACTATATGACGTATAACGTTTTACACTATTACGCTATAAGGTATAACGATATGTTGCATCACTATGTGACGTACAAAGATATATACTATTACGTCATAACGTATAACGTAATACTGCATCACTATATGACGTATAAAGTTATATACTATTACGCTATAACGTATAACGATATATTGCATCACTATACGACGTATGAAGTTATATACTACTACGTTATGAGGTATATGGATGTACTGCGTCACTATATGACGTATAACGTTATATTGCATCACTATATGACGTATAACGTTATATACTATTACGCTATAAGGTATAACGATATATTGCATCACTATATGCCGTGTAACATTATATTGCATCACTATATGCCGTGTAACATTATATTGCATCACTATATGACGTATAACGTTATATACTATTACGGTATAAGGTATAACGATATATTGCACCACTATATGACGTATAACGTTATATACTAATATGTTACAACGCAGAACGTTATATCGCAACACTATAGGACGTATAACGTTATATTGCATCACTATATGACGTATAACGTTATATACTATTACGTTATAACGTATAACGTTATAAGTCATCACTATTGGAGGTATAACGTTATATTGCATCACTATATGACGTACAACGTTATATACTATTACGCTATAAGGTATGACGGTATATTGTATCACTATACGACGAATAACGTTTTACAATATTACGCTATAAGGTATAACGATATGTTGCAACACTATGTGACGTACAACGATATATACTATTACGTCATAAAGTATAACGTAATACTGCATCACTATATGAAGTATAAGGTTATATACTATTACGCTATAACGTATAACGATATATTGCATCACTATATGACGTATAGCGTTGGATACAATTACGTTATAACATATAACGTTATATCGCATCACTATAGGACGTATACTGTTATATTGCATCACTATATGACGTATAATGTTATATACTATGACGCTATAAGGTATAACGATATGTTGCATCACTATGTGACGTACAACGATATATACTATTACGTCATAACGTATAACGTAATACTGCATCACTATATGACGTATAACGTTATATACTATTACGCTATGACGTATAACGATATATTGCATCACTATATGACGTATGAAGTTATATACTACTACGTTATGAGGTATATGGATGTACTGCGTCACTATATGATGTATAACGTTATATTGCATCACTATATGACGTATAACGTTATATACTATTACGCTATAAGGTATAACGATATATTGCATCACTATATGACGTATAACGTTATATACTAATACGTTATGAGGTATAAGGATGTACTGCATCACTATATGACGTATAACGTTATATTGCATCACTATATGCCGTATAACGTTATATTGCATCACTATATGACGTATAACGTTATATAATATTACGCTATAAGGTATAACGATATATTGCGTCACTATATGACGTATAACGTTATATACAATTACGCTATAAGGTTTAACGATATATTGCATCACAGTATGACGTATAACGCTATATTGCTTCACTATATGCCGAATAACGTTATATTGCATCTCTATATCACGTATAATGTTATTTACTAATATGTTATAACGCATAACGTTATATCGCATCACTATATGACGTATAACGTTATATAATATTACGCTCTAAGGTATAACGCTATATTGAGTCACTATATGACGTATAACGTTATATGCTATTACGCTATAAGGTATATCGATATATTGCATCACTATATGACGTATAACATTACTTTGCATCACTATTTGACGTAGAACGTTTTATTGCATCACAAATGACGTATAACGTTATATACTATTACGCTATAAGGTATTAAGCTATATTAAGCTATAACGATGTACTGCATCACTATGTGATGTATAACGTTATATAGCATCACTATATGACGTATAACATTATATTGCATAGCTATATGCCGTATAACGTCGTATTGCATCACTATATTACGTATAACGTTATATACTATTACGCTATAAGGTATAACGGTGTACTGCATCACTATGTGACGTATAACGTTATATAGCATCACTATCTGACGTATAACGTTATATTGCATCACTATATGACGTATGACGTTATATACTACTACGATATGAAGGAATAACGTTATATAGCATCACTATACGTTGTATAACGTTATATACTATTACGTTATAACGCATAACGTTATATGGCATCACTATAGGACGTATAACGTTATAATGCATCACTATATGACGTATAACGTTATATACTATTACGCTATAACGTATAACGATATATTGCATCACTATATGACGTATAACGTTATATACTATTACGCTATAAGGTATAACGATATATTGCATCACTATATGCCGTGTAACATTATATTGCATCACTGTATGCCGTGTAACATTATATTGCATCACTATATGACGTATAACGTTATATACTAATATGTTATAACGCAGAACGTTATATCGCATCACTATAGGACGTATAACGTTATATTGCATCACTATATGGCGTATAACGTTATATACTATTACGTTATAACGCAGAACGTTATATCGCATCACTATAGGACGCATAACGTTATATTGCATCACTATATGACGTATAACGTTTTACACTATTACGCTATAAGGTATAACGATATGTTGCATCACTATGTGACGTACAACGATATATACTATTACGTCATAACATATAACGTAATACTGCATCACTATATGACGTAAAACGTTATATACTAATATGTTATAACGCAGAACGTTATATCGCATCACTATAGGACGTATAACGTTATATTGCATCACTATATGACGTATAACGTTATATACTAATACGTTATGAGGTATAAGGATGTGCTGCATCACTATATGACGTATAACGTTATATTGCATCACTATATGCCGTATAACGTTATATTGCATCACTATATGACGTATAACGTTATATAATATTACGCTATAAGGTATAACGATATATTGCGTCACTATATGACGTATAACGTTATATACTATTACGCTATAAGGTATAACGATATATTGCATCACTGTATGACGTATGACGCTATATTGCTTCTCTATATGCCGTATAACGTTATATTGCATCTCTATATGACGTATAATGTTATTTACTAATATGTTATAACGCATAACGTTATATCGCATCACTATATGACGTATAACGTTATATAATATTACGCTATAAGGTATAACGGTATATTGCGTCACTATAGGACGCATAACGTTATATTGCATCACTATATGACGTATAACGTTATATACTATTACGTTATAACGAATAATGTTGTATTGCATCACTATATGACGTATAATGTTATATACTATTACGCTATAAGGTATATCGATATATTGTATCACTATATGACGTATAACATTATTTTGCATCACTATTTGACGTAGAACGTTTTATTGCATCACAAATGACGTATAACGTTATATACTATTACGCTATAAGGTATAACGATGTACTGCATCTCTATGTGATGTATAACGTTATATAGCATCACTATATGACGTATAACATTATATTGCATCGCTATATGCCGTATAACGTCGTATTGCATCACTATATTACGTATAACGTTATATACTATTACGCTATAAGGTATAACGGTGTACTGCATCACTATGTGACGTATAACGTTATATAGCATCACTATCTGATGTATAACGTTATATTGCATTACTATATGACGTATAACGTTATATACTACTACGATATGAAGGAATAACGTTATATTGCATCACTATACGATGTATAACGTTATATACTATTACGTTATAACGCATTACGTTATAAGGCATCACTATAGGACGTATAACGTTATATTGCACCACTATATGACGTATAACGTTATATACTATTACGCTATAACGTATGACGATATATTGCATCACTGTATGACGTATAGCGTTATATACAATTACGTTATAACAGATAACGTTATATCGCATCACTATAGTACGTATAACGTTATATTGCACCACTATATGACATATAACGTTATATACTATTACGCTATAACGTATAACGTTACATTGCATAACTATATGACGTATAACGTTATATACTACTACGTTATGCAGGAATAACGTTATATTGCATCACTGTATGATGTATAACATTATATACTATTACGTTATGAAGTGATAACGTTATATTGCTCCACTCTATGACGTATAACATTATATACTATTACGTTATAACGCAGAACGTTATATCGCATCACTATAGGACGTATAACGTTATATTGCATCACTATATGACGTATAACGTTTTACACTATTACGCTATAAGGTATAACGATATGTTGCATCACTATGTGACGTACAAAGATATATACTATTACGTCATAACGTATAACGTAATACTGCATCACTATATGACGTATAAAGTTATATACTATTACGCTATAACGTATAACGATATATTGCATCACTATACGACGTATGAAGTTATATACTACTACGTTATGAGGTATATGGATGTACTGCGTCACTATATGACGTATAACGTTATATTGCATCACTATATGACGTATAACGTTATATACTATTACGCTATAAGGTATAACGATATATTGCATCACTATATGCCGTGTAACATTATATTGCATCACTATATGCCGTGTAACATTATATTGCATCACTATATGACGTATAACGTTATATACTATTACGCTATAAGGTATAACGATATATTGCATCACTATATGACGTATAACGTTATATACTATTACGCTATAAGGTATAACGATATATTGCATCACTATATGACGTATAACGTTATATACTAATATGTTATAACGCAGAACGATATATTGCATCACTATACGACGTATGAAGTTATATACTACTACGTTATGAGGTATATGGATGTACTGCGTCACTATATGACGTATAACGTTATATTGCATCACTATATGACGTATAACGTTATATACTATTACGCTATAAGGTATAACGATATATTGCATCACTATATGACGTATAACGTTATATACTAATACGTTATGAGGTATAAGGATGTACTGCATCACTATATGACGTATAACGTTATATTGCATCACTATATGCCGTATAACGTTATATTGCATCACTATATGACGTATAACGTTATATACTATTACGCTATAACGTATAACGATATATTGCATCACTATATGACGTATGAAGTTATATACTACTACGTTATGAGGTATATGGATGTACTGCGTCACTATATGACGTATAACGTTATATTGCATCACTATATGACGTATAACGTTATATACTATTACGCTATAAGGTATAACGATATATTGCATCACTATATGACGTATAACGTTATATACTAATACGTTATGAGGTATAAGGATGTACTGCATCACTATATGACGTATAACGTTATATTGCATCATTATATGCCGTATAACGCCATATTGCATCACTATATGACGTATAACGTTATCTAATATTATGCTATAAGGTATAACGATATATTGCGTCACTATATGACGTATAACGTTATATACTATTACGCTATAAGGTATAACGATATATTGCATCACTGTATGACGTATAACGCTATATTGCTTCACTATATGCCGTATAACGTTATATTGCATCTCTATATGACGTATAATGTTATTTACTAATATGTTATAACGCATAACGTTATATAGCATCACTATATGACGTATAACGTTATATAATATTACGCTATAAGGAATAACGGTATATTGCGTCACTATATGACGTATAACGTTATATACTATTACGCTATAAGGTATATCGTTATATTGCATCACTATATGACGTATAACGTTATATACTATTACGTTATAACGAATAACGTTGTATTGCATCACTATATGACGTATAACGTTATATACTATTACGCTATAAGGTATAACGATATATTGCATCACTATATGACGTATAACGTTATATACTAATACGTTATGAGGTATAAGGATGTACTGCATCACTATATGACGTATAACGTTATATTGCATCACTATATGCCGTATAACGTTATATTGCATCACTATATGACGTATAACGTTATATAATATTACGCTATAAGGTATAACGATATATTGCGTCACTATATGACGTATAACGTTATATACAATTACGCTATAAGGTTTAACGATATATTGCATCACAGTATGACGTATAACGCTATATTGCTTCACTATATGCCGTATAACGATATATTGCATCTCTATATGACGTATAATGTTATTTACTAATATGTTATAACGCATAACGTTATATCGCATCACTATATGACGTATAACGTTATATAATATTACGCTCTAAGGTATAACGGTATATTGCGTCACTATATGACGTATAACGTTATATACTATTACGCTATAAGGTATATCGATATATTGCATCACTATATGACGTATAACATTATATTGAATCACTATATGACGTATAACGTTATATACTATTACGTTATAACGAATAACGTTGTATTGCATCACTATATGACGTATAACGTTATATACTATTACGCTATAAGGTATATCGATATATTGCATCACTATATGACGTATAACATTATATTGAATCACTATATGACGTATAACGTTATATACTATTACGCTATAAGGTATATCGATATATTGCTTCACTATATGACGTATAACATTATATTGCATCACTATATGACGTAGAACGTTATATTGCATCACTATATGACGTATAACGTTATATAATATTACGCTATTTTGTACAACGATATATTTCATCACTATATGACGTATAACATTATATTGCATCACTATATGACGTAGAACGTTATATTGCATCACTATATGGCGTATAACGTTATATACTACTACGTCATAAGGTATAACATTATACTGCATCACTATATGACGTATAACGTTATATACTATTACGCTATAACGTATAACGGTATATTGCATCACTATATGTCGTATGAAGTTATATACTACTACGTTATGAGGTATATGGATGTGCATGCATCACTATAAGACGTATAACGGTATATTGCATCACTATATTACGTATAACGTTATATAATATTACGCTATAAGGTATAACGGTATATTGCGTCACTATATGACGTATAACGTTATATACTATTACGCTATAAGGTATAACGATATATTGCATCACTATATGACGTATAACGCTATATTGCTTCACTATATGCCGTATAACGTTATATTGCATCTCTATATGACTTATAATGTTATTTACTAATATGTTATAACGCATAACGTTATATCGCATCACTATATGACGTATAACGTTATATAATATTACGCTATAAGGTATAACGGTATATTGCATCACAAATGACGTATAACGTTATATACTATTACGCTATAAGGTATAACGATGTACTGCATCACTATGTGATGTATAACGTTATATAGCATAACTATATGACGTATAACATTATATTGCATCGCTATATGCCGTATAACGTCGTATTGCATCTCTATATTACGTATAACGTTATATACTATTACGCTATAAGGTATAACGGTGTACTGCATCACTATGTGACGTATAACGTTATATAGCATCACTATCTGACGTATAACGTTATATTGCATCACTATATGACGTATAACGTTATATACTACTACGATATGAAGGAATAACGTTATATTGCATCACTATACGATGTATAACGTTATATACTATTACGTTATAACGCATAACGTTATATGGCATCACTATAGGACGTATAACGTTATATTGCACCACTATATGACGTATAACGTTATATACTATTACGCTATAACGTATAACGATATATTGCATCACTATATGACGTATAGCGTTATATACAATTACGTTATAACATATAACGTTATACCGCATCACTATAGTACGTATAATGTTATATACCATCACTATATGACGTATAACGTTATATACTATTGCGGTGTAACGTATAACGTTATATTGCATAACTATAAGACGTATAACGTTATATACTATTACGTTATGAAGGAATAACGTTATATTGCATCACTGTATGACGTATAACATTATATACTATTACGTTATGAAGTAATAACGTTATATTGCACCACTATATGACGTATAACGTTATATACTATTACGCTATAACGTATAACGTTACATTGCATAACTATATGACGTATAACGATATATACTACTACGTTATGCAGGAATAACGTTATATTGCATCACTGTATGACGTATAACATTATATACTATTACGTTATGAAGTGATAACGTTATATTGCACCACTCTATGACGTATAACATTATATACTATTACGTTATAACGCATAACGTTATATGGCATCACTATAGGACGTATAACGATATATTGCATCACTATATGACGTATAACGTTATATATTATTACGCTATAACGTATAACGATATATTGCATCACTATATGACGTATAACGTTATATACAATTACGTTATAACATATAACGTTATATCGCATCACTATTGGACGTATAATGTTATATTCCATCACTATATGGCGTATAACGTTATATACTATTACGTTATAACGTATAACGTTATATTGCATAACTATAAGACGTATAACGTTATATACTATTACGTTATGAAGGAATAACGTTATATTACATCACAGTATGACGTATAACATTATATACTATTACGTTATGAAGTAATATCGTTATATTGCACCACTCTATGACGTATAATGTTATATATTATTTCGTTATAACGTATAACTATATAGTGTATTACCATAGAACGTATAACGTTATATTGCACCACTATATGACGTATAAAGTTATATACTATTACGCTATAACGTATAACGTTACATTGCATGACTATATGACGTATAACGTTATATACAATTACGCTATAAGGTTTAACGATATATTGCATCACAGTATGACGTATAACGCTATATTGCTTCACTATATGCCGTATAACGATATATTGCATCTCTATATGACGTATAATGTTATTTACTAATATGTTATAACGCATAACGTTATATCGCATCACTATATGACGTATAACGTTATATAATATTACGCTCTAAGGTATAACGGTATATTGCGTCACTATATGACGTATAACATTATATACTATTACGCTATAAGGTATATCGATATATTGCATCACTATATGACGTATAACATTATATTGCATCACTATATGACGTATAACGTTATATACTATTACGTTATAACGAATAACCTTGTATTGCATCACTATATGACGTATAACGTTATATACTATTACGCTATAAGGTATATCGATATATTGCATCACTATATGACGTATAACATTATATTGCATCACTATATGACGTAGAACGTTATATTGCATCACTATATGACGTATAACGTTATATAATATTACGCTATTTTGTACAACGATATATTTCATCACTATATGACGTATAACATTATATTGCATCACTATATGACGTAGAACGTTATATTGCATCACTATATGGCGTATAACGTTATATACTACTACGTCATAAGGTATAACATTATACTGCATCACTATATGACGTATAACGTTATATACTATTACGCTATAACGTATAACGATATATTGCATCACTATATGTCGTATGAAGTTATATACTACTACGTTATGAGGTATATGGATGTGCATGCATCACTATAATACGTATAACGGTATATTGCATCACTATAAGTCGTATAAGGTTATATTGCATCACTATATGACGTATAACGTTATATAATATTACTCTATAAGGTATAACGATATATTGCGTCACTATATGACGTATAACGTTATATACTTTTACGCTATAAGGTATAACGATATATTGCATCACTATATGACGTATAACGATATATTGCGTCACTATATGACGTATAACGTTATATACTATTACGCTATAAGGTATAACGATATATTGCATCACTATATGAGGTATAACGCTATATTGCTTCACTATATGCCGTATAACGTTATATTGCATCTCTATATGACTTATAATGTTATTTACTAATATGTTATAACGCATAACGTTATATCGCATCACTATATGACGTATAACGTTATATAATATTACGCTATAAGGTATAACGGTATATTGCGTCACTATATGACGTATAACGTTATATACTATTACGCTATAAGGTATAACGATATATTGCATCACTATATGACGTATAACATTATATTGCATCACTATATGACGTATAACGTTATATACTATTACGTTATAACGAATAACGTTGTATTGCATCACTATATGACGTATAACGTTATATACTATTACGCTATAAGGTATATCGATATATTGCATCACTATATGACGTATAACATTATTTTGCATCACTATTTGACGTAGAACGTTATATACTATTACGCTATAAGGTACAACGATATATTGCATCACTATGTGACGTATAACGTTATATAATATTACTCTATATGGTATAACGATATATTGCGTCACTATATGACGTATAACGTTATATACTATTACGCTATAAGGTATAACGATATATTGCATCACTATATGACGAATAACGATATATTGCGTCACTATATGACGTATAACGTTATATACTATTACGCTATAAGGTATAACGATATATTGCATCACTATATGACGTATAACGCTATATTGCTTCACTATATGCCGTATAACGTTATATTGCATCTCTATATGACTTATAATGTTATTTACTAATATGTTATAACGCATAACGTTATATCGCATCACTATATGACGTATAACGTTATATAATATTACGCTATAAGGTATAACGGTATATTGCATCACAAATGACGTATAACGTTATATACTATTACGCTATAAGGTATAACGATGTACTGCATCACTATGTGATGTATAACGTTATATAGCATAACTATATGACGTATAACATTATATTGCATCGCTATATGCCGTATAACGTCGTATTGCATCTCTATATTACGTATAACGTTATATACTATTACGCTATAAGGTATAACGGTGTACTGCATCACTATGTGACGTATAACGTTATATAGCATCACTATCTGACGTATAACGTTATATTGCATCACTATATGACGTATAACGTTATATACTACTACGATATGAAGGAATAACGTTATATTGCATCACTATACGATGTATAACGTTATATACTATTACGTTATAACGCATAACGTTATATGGCATCACTATAGGACGTATAACGTTATATTGCACCACTATATGACGTATAACGTTATATACTATTACGCTATAACGTATAACGATATATTGCATCACTATATGACGTATAGCGTTATATACAATTACGTTATAACATATAACGTTATACCGCATCACTATAGTACGTATAATGTTATATACCATCACTATATGACGTATAACGTTATATACTATTGCGGTGTAACGTATAACGTTATATTGCATAACTATAAGACGTATAACGTTATATACTATTACGTTATGAAGGAATAACGTTATATTGCATCACTGTATGACGTATAACATTATATACTATTACGTTATGAAGTAATAACGTTATATTGCACCACTCTATGACGTATAACGTTATATACTATTACGCTATAACGTATAACGTTACATTGCATAACTATATGACGTATAACGATATATACTACTACGTTATGCAGGAATAACGTTATATTGCATCACTGTATGACGTATAACATTATATACTATTACGTTATGAAGTGATAACGTTATATTGCACCACTCTATGACGTATAACATTATATACTATTACGTTATAACGCATAACGTTATATGGCATCACTATAGGACGTATAACGTTATATTGCATCACTATATGACGTATAACGTTATATATTATTACGCTATAACGTATAACGATATATTGCATCACTATATGACGTATAACGTTATATACAATTACGTTATAACATATAACGTTATATCGCATCACTATAGGACGTATAATGTTATATTCCATCACTGTATGGCGTATAACGTTATATACTATTACGTGTTATATTGCATAACTATAAGACGTATAACGTTATATACTATTACGTTATGAAGGAATAACGTTATATTACATCACAGTATGACGTATAACATTATATACTATTACGTTATGAAATAATATCGTTATATTGCACCACTCTATGACGTATAATGTTATATATTATTACGTTATAACGTATAACTATATAGTGTATTACCATAGAACGTATAACGTTATATTGCACCACTATATGACGTATAACGTTATATACTATTACGCTATAACGTATAACGTTACATTGCATGACTATATGACGTATAACGTTATATACAATTACGCTATAAGGTTTAACGATATATTGCATCACAGTATGACGAATAACGCTATATTGCTTCACTATATGCCGTATAACGATATATTGCATCTCTATATGACGTATAATGTTATTTACTAATATGTTATAACGCATAACGTTATATCGCATCACTATATGACGTATAACGTTATATAATATTACGCTCTAAGGTATAACGGTATATTGCGTCACTATATGACGTATAACATTATATACTATTACGCTATAAGGTATATCGATATATTGCATCACTATATGACGTATAACATTATATTGCATCACTATATGACGTATAACGTTATATACTATTACGTTATAACGAATAACGTTGTATTGCATCACTATATGACGTATAACGTTATATACTATTACGCTATAAGGTATATCGATATATTGCATCACTATATGACGTATAACATTATATTGCATCACTATATGACGTAGAACGTTATATTGCATCACTATATGACGTATAACGTTATATAATATTACGCTATTTTGTACAACGATATATTTCATCACTATATGACGTATAACATTATATTGCATCACTATATGACGTAGAACGTTATATTGCATCACTATATGGCGTATAACGTTATATACTACTACGTCATAAGGTATAACATTATACTGCATCACTATATGACGTATAACGTTATATACTATTACGCTATAACGTATAACGATATATTGCATCACTATATGTCGTATGAAGTTATATACTACTACGTTATGAGGTATATGGATGTGCATGCATCACTATAATACGTATAACGGTATATTGCATCACTATAAGTCGTATAAGGTTATATTGCATCACTATATGACGTATAACGTTATATAATATTACTCTATAAGGTATAACGATATATTGCGTCACTATATGACGTATAACGTTATATACTTTTACGCTATAAGGTATAACGATATATTGCATCACTATATGACGTATAACGTTATATACTATTACGCTATAAGGTATATCGATATATTGCATCACTATATGACGTATAACATTATTTTGCATCACTATTTGACGTAGAACGTTATATACTATTACGCTATAAGGTATAACGATATATTGCATCACTATATGACGTATAACGTTATATAATATTACTCTATAAGGTATAACGATATATTGCGTCACTATATGACGTATAACGTTATATACTATTACGCTATAAGGTATAACGATATATTGCATCACTATATGACGTATAACGATATATTGCGTCACTATATGACTTATAACGTTATATACTATTACGCTATAAGGTATAACGATATATTGCATCACTATATGACGTATAACGCTATATTGCTTCACTATATGCCGTATAACGTTATATTGCATCTCTATATGACTTATAATGTTATTTACTAATATGTTATAACGCATAACGTTATATCGCATCACTATATGACGTATAACGTTATATAATATTACGCTATAAGGTATAACGGTATATTGCATCACAAATGACGTATAACGTTATATACTATTACGCTATAAGGTATAACGATGTACTGCATCACTATGTGATGTATAACGTTATATAGCATCACTATATGACGTATAACATTATATTGCATCGCTATATGCCGTATAACGTCGTATTGCATCACTATATTACGTATAACGTTATATACTATTACGCTATAAGGTATAACGGTGTACTGCATCACTATGTGACGTATAACGTTATATAGCATCACTATCTGACGTATAACGTTATATTGCATCACTATATGACGTATAACGTTATATACTACTACGATATGAAGGAATAACGTTATATTGCATCACTATACGATGTATAACGTTATATACTATTACGTTATAACGCATAACGTTATATGGCATCACTATAGGACGTATAACGTTATATTGCACCACTATATGACGTATAACGTTATATACTATTACGCTATAACGTATAACGATATATTGCATCACTATATGACGTATAGCGTTATATACAATTATGTTATAACATATAACGTTATATCGCATCACTATAGTACGTATAATGTTATATACCATCACTATATGACGTATAACGTTATATACTATTGCGTTGTAACGTATAAGGTTATATTGCATAACTATAAGACGTATAACGTTATATACTATTACGTTATGAAGGAATAACGTTATATTGCATCACTGTATGACGTATAACATTATATACTATTACGTTATGAAGTAATAACGTTATATTGCACCACTATATGACGTATAACGTTATATACTACTACGCTATAACGTATAACGTTACATTGCATAACTATATGACGTATAAACGATATATACTACTACGTTATGCAGGAATAACGTTATATTGCATCACTGTATGACGTATAACATTATATACTATTACGTTATGAAGTGATAACGTTATATTGCACCACTCTATGACGTATAACATTATATACTATTACGTTATAACGCATAACGTTATATGGCATCACTATAGGACGTATAACATTATATTGCATCACTATATGACGTATAACGTTATATACTATTACGTTATAACGAATAACGTTGTATTGCATCACTATATGACGTATAACGTTATATACTATTACGCTATAAGGTATATCGATATATTGCATCACTATATGACGTATAACATTATTTTGCATCACTATTTGACCGTAGAACGTTATATACTATTACGCTATAAGGTATAACGATATATAGCATCACTATATGACGGTATAACGTTATATAATATTACTCTATAAGGTATAACGATATATTGCGTCACTATATGACGTATAACGTTATATACTATTACGCTATAAGGTATAACGATATATTGCATCACTATATGACGTATAAACGATATATTGCGTCACCATATGACGTATAACGTTATATACTATTACGCTATAAGGTATAAACGATATATTGCATCACTATATGACGTATAACGCTATATTGCTTCACTATATGCCGTATAACGTTATATTGCATCTCTATATGACTTATAATGTTATTTACTAATATGTTATAACGCATAACGTTATATCGCATCACTATATGACGTATAACGTTATATAATATTACGCTATAAGGTATAACGGTATATTGCATCACAAATGACGTGTAACGTTATATACTATTACGCTATAAGGTATAACGATGACTGCATCACTATGTGATGTATAACGTTATATAGCATAACTATATGACGTATAACATTATATTGCATCGCTATATGCCGTATAACGTCGTATTGCATCACTATATTACGTATAAACGTTATATACTATTACGCTATAAGGATAAACGGTGTACTGCATCACTATGTGACGTATAACGTTATATAGCATCACTATCTGACGTATAACGTTATATTGCATCACTATATGACGTATAAAGTTATATACTTCTACCGATATGAAGGAATAATCGTTATATTGCATCACTATACGATGTATAACGTTATATTACTATTACGTTATAACGCATAACGTTATATGGCATCACTATAGGACGTATAACGTTATATTGCATCACTATATGACTCGTATAACGTTATATATTATTACGCTAATAACGTATAACGATATATTGCATCACTATATGACGTATAACGTTATATACAATTACGTTATAACATATAACGTTATATCGCATCACTATAGGACGTATAATGTTCTATTCCATCACTATATGACGTATAACGTTATATACTATTACGTTATACACGTATAACGTTATATTGCATAACTATAAGACGTATAACGTTATATACTATTACGTTATGAAGGAATAACGTTATATTACATCACCAGTATGACGTATAACATTATATACTATTACGTTATGAAGTAATATCGTTATATTGCACCACTCTATGACGTATAATGTTATATATTATTACGTTATAACGTATAACTATATAGTGTATTACCATAGAACGTATAAACGTTATATTGCACCACTATATGACGTATAACGTTATATATCTATTACGCTCTATAACGTATAACGTTACATTGCATGACTATATGACGTATAACGTTATATACTACTACGTTATGCAGGAATATACGTTATATTGCATCACTGTATGACGTATAACATTATATACTATTACGTTATGAAGTGATAACGGTTATATTGCACCACTCTATGACGTATAACATTATATACTATTACGTTATAACGCATAACGTTATATGGCATCACTATAGGACGTATAACGTTATATTGCATCACTATATGACGTATAACGTTATATAATATTACGCTATAAGGTATAACGATATATTGCGTCACTATATGACGTATAACGTTATACACAATTACGCTAGAAGGTTTAACGATATATTGCATCACAGTATGACGTATAACGCTATATTGCTTCACTATATGCCGTATAACGATATATTGCATCTCTATATGACGTATAATGTTATTTACTAATATGTTATAACGCATAACGTTATATCGCATCACTATATGACGTATAACGTTATATAATATTACGCTCTAAGGTATAACGGTATATTGCGTCACTATATGACGTATAACATTATATACTATTACGCTATAAGGTATATCGATATATTGCATCACTATATGACGTATAACATTATATTGCATCACTATATGACGTATAACGTTATATACTATTACGTTATAACGAATAACGTTGTATTGCATCACTATATGACGTATAACGTTATATACTATTACGCTATAAGGTATATCGATATATTGCATCACTATATGACGTATAACATTATATTGCATCACTATATGACGTAGAACGTTATATTGCATCACTATATGACGTATAACGTTATATAATATTACGCTATTTTGTACAACGATATATTTCATCACTATATGACGTATAACATTATATTGCATCACTATATGACGTAGAACGTTATATTGCATCACTATATGGCGTATAACGTTATATACTACTACGTCATAAGGTATAACATTATACTGCATCACTATATGACGTATAACGTTATGTACTATTACGCTATAACGTATAACGATATATTGCATCACTATATGTCGTATGAAGTTATATACTACTACGTTATGAGGTATATGGATGTGCATGCATCACTATAATACGTATAACGGTATATTGCATCACTATAAGTCGTATAAGGTTATATTGCATCACTATATGACGTATAACGTTATATAATATTACTCTATAAGGTATAACGATATATTGCGTCACTATATGACGTATAACGTTATATACTTTTACGCTATAAGGTATAACGATATATTGCATCACTATATGACGTATAACGTTATATACTATTACGCTATAAGGTATATCGATATATTGCATCACTATATGACGTATAACATTATTTTGCATCACTATTTGACGTAGAACGTTATATACTATTACGCTATAAGGTATAACGATATATTGCATCACTATATGACGTATAACGTTATATAATATTACTCTATAAGGTATAACGATATATTGCGTCACTATATGACGTATAACGTTATATACTATTACGCTATAAGGTATAACGTTATATTGCATCACTATATGACGTATACCGATATATTGCGTCACTATATGACGTATAACGTTATATACTATTACGCTATAAGGTATAACGATATATTGCATCACTATATGACGTATAACGCTATATTGCTTCACTATATGCCGTATAACGTTATATTGCATCTCTATATGACTTATAATGTTATTTACTAATATGTTATAACGCATAACGTTATATCGCATCACTATATGACGTATAACGTTATATAATATTACGCTCTAAGGTATAACGGTATATTGCGTCACTATATGACGTATAACATTATATACTATTACGCTATAAGGTATATCGATATATTGCATCACTATATGACGTATAACATTATATTGCATCACTATATGACGTATAACGTTATATACTATTACGTTATAACGAATAACGTTGTATTGCATCACTATATGACGTATAACGTTATATACTATTACGCTATAAGGTATATCGATATATTGCATCACTATATGACGTATAACATTATATTGCATCACTATATGACGTAGAACGTTATATTGCATCACTATATGACGTATAACGTTATATAATATTACGCTATTTTGTACAACGATATATTTCATCACTATATGACGTATAACATTATATTGCATCACTATATGACGTAGAACGTTATATTGCATCACTATATGGCGTATAACGTTATATACTACTACGTCATAAGGTATAACATTATACTGCATCACTATATGACGTATAACGTTATGTACTATTACGCTATAACGTATAACGATATATTGCATCACTATATGTCGTATGAAGTTATATACTACTACGTTATGAGGTATATGGATGTGCATGCATCACTATAATACGTATAACGGTATATTGCATCACTATAAGTCGTATAAGGTTATATTGCATCACTATATGACGTATAACGTTATATAATATTACTCTATAAGGTATAACGATATATTGCGTCACTATATGACGTATAACGTTATATACTTTTACGCTATAAGGTATAACGATATATTGCATCACTATATGACGTATAACGTTATATACTATTACGCTATAAGGTATATCGATATATTGCATCACTATATGACGTATAACATTATTTTGCATCACTATTTGACGTAGAACGTTATATACTATTACGCTATAAGGTATAACGATATATTGCATCACTATATGACGTATAACGTTATATAATATTACTCTATAAGGTATAACGATATATTGCGTCACTATATGACGTATAACGTTATATACTATTACGCTATGAGGTATAACGTTATATTGCATCACTATATGACGTATAACGATATATTGCGTCACTATATGACGTATAACGTTATATACTATTACGCTATAAGGTATAACGATATATTGCATCACTATATGACGTATAACGCTATATTGCTTCACTATATGCCGTATAACGTTATATTGCATCTCTATATGACTTATAATGTTATTTACTAATATGTTATAACGCATAACGTTATATCGCATCACTATATGACGTATAACGTTATATAATATTACGCTATAAGGTATAACGGTATATTGCATCAAAAATGACGTATAACGTTATATACTATTACGCTATAAGGTATAACGATGTACTGCATCACTATGTGATGTATAACGTTATATAGCATCACTATCTGACGTATAACGTTATATACTATTACGCTATAACGTATAACGTTACATTGCATAACTATATGACGTATAACGATATATACTACTACGTTATGCAGGAATAACGTTATATTGCATCACTGTATGACGTATAACGTTATATTGCATCACTATATGACGTATAACGATATATTGCGTCACTATATGACGTATAACGTTATATACTATTACGCTATAAGGTATAACGATATATTGCACCGCTATATGCCGTATAACGTCGTATTGCATCACTATATTACGTATAACGTTATATACTATTACGCTATAAGGTATAACGGTGTACTGCATCACTATGTGACGTATAACGTTATATAGCATCACTATCTGACGTATAACGTTATATTGCATCACTATATGACGTATAACGTTATATACTACTACGATATGAAGGAATAACGTTATATTGCATCACTATACGATGTATAACGTCATATACTATTACGTTATAACGCATAACGTTATATGGCATCACTATAGGACGTATAACGTTATATTGCACCACTATATGACGTATAACGTTATATACTATTACGCTATAACGTATAACGATATATTGCATCACTATATGACGTATAGCGTTATATACAATTATGTTATAACATATAACGTTATATCGCATCACTATAGTACGTATAATGTTATATACCATCACTATATGACGTATAACGTTATATACTATTGCGTTGTAACGTATAACGTTATATACTATTGCGTTGTAACGTATAACGTTATATTGCATAACTATAAGACGTATAACGTTATATACTATTACGTTATGAAGGAATAACGTTATATTGCATCACTGTATGACGTATAACATTATATACTATTACGTTATGAAGTAATAACGTTATATTGCACCACTATATGACGTATAACGTTATATACTATTACGCTATAACGTATAACGTTACATTGCATAACTATATGACGTATAACGATATATACTACTACGTTATGCAGGAATAACGTTATATTGCATCACTGTATGACGTATAACATTATATACTATTACGTTATGAAGTGATAACGTTATATTGCACCACTCTATGACGTATAACATTATATACTATTACGTTATAACGCATAACGTTATATGGCATCACTATAGGACGTATAACGTTATATTGCATCTCTATATGACGTATAACGTTATATAATATTACGCTATTTTGTACAACGATATATTTCATCACTATATGACGTATAACATTATATTGCATCACTATATGACGTAGAACGTTATATTGCATCACTATATGGCGTATAACGTTATATACTACTACGTCATAAGGTATAACATTATACTGCATCACTATATGACGTATAACGTTATGTACTATTACGCTATAACGTATAACGATATATTGCATCACTATATGTCGTATCAAGTTATATACTACTACGTTATGTGGTATATGGATGTGCATGCATCACTATAATACGTATAACGGTATATTGCATCACTATAAGTCGTATAAGGTTATATTGCATCACTATATGACGTATAACGTTATATAATATTACTCTATAAGGTATAACGATATATTGCGTCACTATATGACGTATAACGTTATATACTTTTACGCTATAAGGTATAACGATATATTGCATCACTATATGACGTATAACGTTATATACTATTACGCTATAAGGTATATCGATATATTGCATCACCATATGACGTATAACATTATTTTGCATCACTATTTGACGTAGAACGTTATATACTATTACGCTATAAGGTATAACGATATATTGCATCACTATATGACGTATAACGTTATATAATATTACTCTATAAGGTATAACGATATATTGCGTCACTATATGACGTATAACGTTATATACTATTACGCTATAAGGTATAACGTTATATTGCATCACTATATGACGTATAACGATATATTGCGTCACTATATGACGTATAACGTTATATACTATTACGCTATAAGGTATAACGATATATTGCATCACTATATGACGTATAACGCTATATTGCTTCACTATATGCCGTATAACGTTATATTGCATCTCTATATGACTTATAATGTTATTTACTAATATGTTATAACGCATAACGTTATATCGCATCACTATATGACGTATAACGTTATATAATATTACGCTATAAGGTATAACGGTATATTGCATCACAAATGACGTATAACGTTATATACTATTACGCTATAAGGTATAACGATGTACTGCATCACTATGTGATGTATAACGTTATATAGCATCACTATATGACGTATAACATTATATTGCATCGCTATATGCCGTATAACGTCGTATTGCATCACTATATTACGTATAACGTTATATACTATTACGCTATAAGGTATAACGGTGTACTGCATCACTATGTGACGTATAACGTTATATAGCATCACTATCTGACGTATAACGTTATATTGCATCACTATATGACGTATAACGTTATATACTACTACGATATGAAGGAATAACGTTATATTGCATCACTATACGATGTATAACGTTATATACTATTACGTTATAACGCATAACGTTATATGGCATCACTATAGGACGTATAACGTTATATTGCACCACTATATGACGTATAACGTTATATACTATTACGCTATAACGTATAACGATATATTGCATCACTATATGACGTATAGCGTTATATACAATTATGTTATAACATATAACGTTATATCGCATCACTATAGCACGTATAATGTTATATACCATCACTATATGACGTATAACGTTATATACTATTGCGTTGTAACGTATAACGTTATATTGCATAACTATAAGACGTATAACGTTATATACTATTACGTTATGAAGGAATAACGTTATATTGCATCACTGTATGACGTATAACATTATATACTATTACGTTATGAAGTAATAACGTTATATTGCACCACTATATGACGTATAACGTTATATACTATTACGCTATAACGTATAACGTTACATTGCATAACTATATGACGTATAACGATATATACTACTACGTTATGCAGGAATAACGTTATATTGCATCACTGTATGACGTATAACATTATATACTATTACGTTATGAAGTGATAACGTTATATTGCACCACTCTATGACGTATAACATTATATACTATTACGTTATAACGCATAACGTTATATGGCATCACTATAGGACGTATAACGTTATATTGCATCACTATATGACGTATAACGTTATATATTATTACGCTATAACGTATAACGATATATTGCATCACTATATGACGTATAACGTTATATACAATTACGTTATAACATATAACGTTACATTGCATGACTATATGACGTATAACGTTATATACTACTACGTTATGCAGGAGTAACGTTATATTGCATCACTGTATGACGTATAACATTATATACTATTACGTTATGAAGTGATAACGTTATATTGCACCACTCTATGACGTATAACATTATATACTATTATGTTATAACGCATAACGTTATATGGCATCACTATAGGACGTATAATGTTATATTCCATCACTATATGACGTATAACGTTATATACTATTACGTTATAACGTATAACGTTATATTGCATAACTATAAGACGTATAACGTTATATACTATTACGTTATGAAGGAATAACGTTATATTACATCACAGTATGACGTATAACATTATATACTATTACGTTTATGAAGTAATATCGTTATATTGCACCACTCTATGACGTATAATGTTTATATATTATTACGTTATAACGTATAACTATATAGTGTATTACCATAGAACGTATAACGTTATATTGCACCCACTATATGACGTATAACGTTATATACTATTACGCTATAACGTATAACGTTACATTGCATGACTATATGACGTATAACGTTATATACTACTACGTTATGCAGGAGTAACGTTATATTGCATCACTGTATGACGTATAACATTATATACTATTACGTTATGAAGTGATAACGTTATATTGCACCACTCTATGACGTATAACATTATATACAATTACGTTATAACGCATAACGTTATATGGCATCACTGTATGACGTATAACGTTATATAATATTACGCTATAAGGTATAACGATATATTGCATCACTGTATGACGTATAACGCTATATTGCTTCACTATATGCCGTATAACGTTATATTGCATCTCTATATGACGTATAATGTTATTTACTAATATGTTATAACGCATAACGTTATATCGCATCACTATATGACGTATAACGTTATATAATATTACGCTATAAGGTATAACGGTATATTGCGTCACTATATGACGTATAACGTTATATACTCTTACGCTATAAGGTATATCGTTATATTGGATCACTATATGACGTATAACATTATACTGCATCACTATATGACGTATAACGTTATATACTATTACGTTATAACGAATAACGTTGTATTGCATCACTATAGGATGTATAACGTTATATTGCACCACTATAAGACGTATAACGTTATATACTATTACGTTATAAACCGAATAACGATATATTGCATCACTATATGACGTATGAAGTTATATACTACCTACGTTATGAGGTATATGGATGTACTGCATCATTATATGACGTATAACGATATATTGCATCACTATATGACGTATAACATTATATTGCATCACTATATGACATATAACGTTATATACTATTACGTTATAACGAATAACGTTGTATTGCATCACTATATGACGTATAACGTTATATACTATTACGCTATAAGGTATAACGATATATTGCATCACTATATGACGTATAACGTTATATACTATTACGCTATAGGGTATAACGCTTTATTACATTACTATATGACGTATAAACGTTATATTGCATCACTATATGACGTATAACGTTATATACTATTACGGTATAAGGTATAACGATATATTGCATCACTATATGACGTATAACATTATATTGCATCACTATATGACGTATAACGTTATATACTATTACGTTATAACGAATAACGATATATTGCATCACTATATGACGTATGAAGTTATATACTACTACGTTATGAGGTATATGGTTGTACTGCATCATTATATGACGTATAACGATATATTGCATCACTATATGACGTATAACATTATATTGCATCACTATATGACGTATAACGTTATATACTATTACGTTATAACGAATAACGCTGTATTGCAATCACTATATGACGTATAACGTTATATACTATTACGCTATAAGGTATAACGATATATTGCATCACTATATGACGTATAACGCTATATTGCTTCACTATATACCGTATAACGTTATATTGCATCTATATATGACTTATAATGTTATTTACTAATATGTTATAACGCATAACGTTATATCGCATCACTATGTGACGTATAACGTTATATACTATTACGCTATAAGGTATAAACGCTTTATTGCATCACTATATGACGTATAACGTTATATACTATTACGCTATAAGGTGTAACGCTTTATTGCATCACTATATGACGTATAACGTTATATTGCATCACTATATGACGTATAACGTTATATATTATTACGCTATAAGGTATAAACGATATATTGCATCACTATATGACGTATAACGTTATATACTAATATGTTATAACGCCGAACGTTATATTGCATCACTATAGGACGCATAACGTTATATTGCTTCACTATATGACGTATGAAGTTAATATACTACTACGTTATGAGGTATAAGGGTGTACTGTATCACTATATGACGTATAACGTTATACTGCATCACTATATGCCGTATAACGTTATATTGCATCACTATATGACGTATAACGTTATATACTAATACGTTATAACGCATAACGTTACATTGCATCACTATATGACCTATAACGTCATGTACTATTACGCTATAAGGAATAACGATATATTGCATCACTATATGATGTGTAACATTATATTGCATCACTATATGACGTAGAACGTTATATTGCATCACTATATGACGTATAATGTTATGTACTATTACGCTATAAGGTATAACGCTTTAATTGCATCACTATATGACGTATAACGTTATATTGCATCACTATATGACGTATAACGTTATATACTAATTACGCTATAAACGTATAACAATATGTTGCATCACTATATGACGTATGAAGTTATTACTACTACTACGTTATGAGGTATATGGATGTACTGCATCACTATATGACGTATAACGTTATATTGCATCACTATATGCCGTATAAGGTTATATTGCATCACTATATGACGTATAACGCCATATTGCTTCACTATATGCCGTATAACGTTATATTGCATCTCTATATGACTTATAATGTTATTTACTAATATGTTATAAACGCATAACGTTATATCGCATCGATGTATGACGTATAAACGTTATATACTATTACGCTATAAGGTATAACGATGTACTGCATCACTATATGACGTATAACATTATATTGCATCACTATATGACGTATGAAGTTATATACTACTACGTTATGAGATATATGGATGTACTGCCATCATTATATGACGTATAACGATATATTGCATCACTATATGACGTATAACATTATATTGCATCGCTATATGACGTATAACGTTATATACTATTACGTTATAACGAATAACGCTGTATTGCATCACTATATGACGTATAACGTTATATACTATTACGCTATAAGGTATAACGATATATTGCATCACTATATGACGTATAACGCTATATTGCTTCACTATATACCGTATAACGTTATATTGCATCTCTATATGACTTATAATGTTATTTACTAATATGTTATAACGCATAACGTTATATCGCATCACTATATGACGTATAACGTATATATACTATTACGCTATAAGGTATAACGCTTTATTGCATCACTATATGACGTATAGCGTTATATACTATTACGCTATAAGGTGTAACGCTTTATTGCATCACTATATGACGTATAACGTTATATTGCATCACTATATGACGTATAACGTTATATATTATTACGCTATAAGGTATAACGATATATTGCATCACTATATGACGTATAACGTTATATACTAATATGTTATAACGCCGAACGTTATATTGCATCACTATAGGACGCATAACGTTATATTGCTTCACTATATGACGTATAATGTTATGTACTATTACGCTATAAGGTATAACGCTTTATTGCATCACTATATGACGTATAACGTTATATTGCATCACTATATGACGTATAACGTTATATACTATTACGCTATAACGTATAACAATATGTTGCATCACTATATGACGTATGAAGTTATATACTACTACGTTATGAGGTATATGGATGTACTGTATCACTATATGACGTATAACGTTATACTGCATCACTATATGCCGTATAACGTTATATTGCATCACTATATGACGTATAACGTTATATACTAATACGTTATAACGCATAACGTTACATTGCATCACTATATGACCTATAACGTCATGTACTATTACGCTATAAGGAATAACGATATATTGCATCACTATATGATGTGTAACATTATATTGCATCACTATATGACGTAGAACGTTATATTGCATCACTATATGACGTATAATGTTATGTACTATTACGCTATAAGGTTATAACGCTTTATTGCATCACTATATGACGTATAACGTTATATTGCATCACTATATGACGTATAACGTTATATACTATTACGCTATAACGTATAACAATATGTTGCATCACTATATGACGTATGAAGTTATATACTACTACGTTATGAGGTATATGGATGTACTGCATCACTATATGACGTATAACGTTATATTGCATCACTATATGCCGTATAAGGTTATATTGCATCACTATATGACGTATAACGCCATATTGCTTCACTATATGCCGTATAACGTTATATTGCATCTCTATATGACTTATAATGTTATTTACTAATAGTTATAACGCATAACGTTATATCGCATCGATGTATGACGTATAACGTTATATACTATTTACGCTATAAGGTATAACGATGTACTGCATCACTATATGACGTATAACATTATATTGCATCACTATATGACGTATGAAGTTATATACTACTTACGTTATGAGATATATGGATGTACTGCATCATTAATATGACGTATAACGATATATTGCATCACTATATGACGTATAACATTATATTGCATCGCTATATGACGGTATAACGTTATATACTATTACGTTATAACGAATAACGCTGTATTGCATCACTATATGACGTATAACGTTATATACTATTACGCTATAAGGTATAACGATATATTGCATCACTATATGACGTATAACGCTATATTGCTTCACTATATACCGTATAACGTTATATTGCATCTCTATATGACTTATAATGTTATTTACTAATATGTTATAACGCATAACGTTATATCGCATCACTATATGGACGTATAACGTTATATACTATTACGCTATAAGGTATAACGCTTTATTGCATCACTATATGACGTATAGCGTTATATACTATTACGCTATAAGGTGTAACGCTTTATTGCATCACTATATGACGTATAACGTTATATTGCATCACTATATGACGTATAACGTTATATATTATTACGCTATAAGGTATAACGATATATTGCATCACTATATGACGTATAACGTTATATACTAATATGTTATAACGCCGAACGTTATATTGCATCACTATAGGACGCATAACGTTATATTGCTTCACTATATGACGTATGAAGTTATATACTACTACGTTATGAGGTATAAAGGGTGTAGTGTATCACTATATGACGTATAACGTTATACTGCATCACTATATGCCGTATAACGTTATATTGCATCACTATATGACGTATAACATTATATTGCATCACTATATGACTTATAATGTTATTTACTAATATGTTATAACGCATAACGTTATATCGTATCACTATATGACGTATAACGTTATATACTATTACGCTATAAGGTATAACGCTTTTATTGCATCACTATATGACGTATAGCGTTATATACTATTACGCTATAAGGTGTAACGCTTTATTGCATCACTATATGACGTATAACGTTATATACTATTACGCTATAACGTATAACTATATGTTCCATCACTATATGACGTATGAAGTTATATACTATTACGTTATGAGGTATATGGATGTACTGCATCACTATATGACGTATAACGTTATATTGCATCACTATATGACGTATAACGTTATATTGCATCACTATATGACGTATAACGTTATATACTACTACGATATGAAGGAATAACGTTATATTGCATCACTATATGATGTATAACGTTATATACTATTACGTTATAACGCATAACGTTATATGGCATCACTATATGACGTATAACGTTATATAATATTACGCTCTAAGTATAACGCTATATTGAGTCACTATATGACGTATAACGTTATATGCTATTACGCTATAAGGTATATCGATATATTGCATCACTATATGACGTATAACATTACTTTGCATCACTATTTGACGTAGAACGTTTTATTGCATCACAAATGACGTATAACGTTATATACTATTACGCTATAAGGTATTAAGCTATATTAAGCTATAACGATGTACTGCATCACTATGTGATGTATAACGT
>NW_026109044.1:0-114348 GCF_024516045.1 Bombus affinis
TCATAAGTGATATAGTGATGGTATATAACGTTATACCGTATAACGTAATAGTATATAACGTTATACCGTATAACGTAATAGTATATAACGTTATACCGTATAACGTAATAGTATATAACGTTATAAGTGATATAGTGATGCAATATAACGTTATGCGTTATAACGTAATAGTATATGACGTTATTCGTCATATAGTGGTGCAATATAACGTTATAAGTGATATAGTGATGCAATATATCGTGATGCGTTATAACGTAATAGTATATATCGTTATACGTCATATAGTGATGCAGTATAACGTTATAGGTTATATCGCAATAGTATATAACGTTATACGCCAGATAGTAATGCAATATGTCGTTACACGTTGTAATGTAATGCTCCATAACGTTATGCGTCATATAGTAATGCAATATAACGTTATACGTTATGACGTAACAGTATATGACGTTATTCGTCATATAGTGATGCAATATGTAGTCATACGTCATAGCGTAATACTCTATTACGTTATTCGTTATAATGTAATAGTATATGACGTTATGCGTGATAAAGTGATGCAATATAACGTTATGCGTTATAACGTACTAGTATATAACGATATACTTCATATAGTGATGCAATATGTAGTCATACGTTATGGCGTAATACACTATAACGTTATACGTTACAACGTAACAGTATATGACGTTATTCGTCGTATAGTGATGCAATATGTAGTCATACGTTATGGCGTAATACTCTATAACGATATACGATATAATGTAATATTATATGACGTTATGCGTCATATAGTGATGCAATATAACGTTATACCGTATAACGTAAGAGTATATAACGTTATACGTCACATAGTGATGAAATATATCGTTATCCGTTATAACGTAATAGAATATAACGTTATACGTCATATAGTGGTGCAATATAACGTTATACGTTATAACGTAGCAGTATATGACGTTATTCGTCATATAGTGATGCAATATGTAGTCACACGTTATAGCGTAATGCTCCATAACGTTATACGTCATATAGTAATGCAATATAACTTTATGCATTAAAACGTAATAGTATATAACGTTATACGTCATATAGTGATGCAGTATAACGTTATAGGTTATAACGCAATAGTATATAACGTTATACGTCATATAGTGGTGCAATATAACGTTATACGTGATATTGTGATGCAATATAACGTTATGCGTCATAAAGTAACTGTATATGACGTTATTCGTCATATAGTGATGCAATATGTAGTCATACGTTATGGCGTAATACACTATAACGTTATACGTTATAATGTAATAGTATATGACGTTATTCGTCATATAGTGGTGCAATATAACGTTATAAGTGATATAGTGGTGCAATATATCGTTATGCGTTATAACGTAATAATATATGACGTTATTCGTCATATAGTGATGCAATATAACGTTATAAGTGATATAGTGGTGCAATATAACGTTATAAGTGATATAGTGGTGCAATATAACGTTATAAGTGATATAGTGGTGCAATATATCGTTATGCGTTATAACGTAATAGTATATGACGTTATTCGTCATATAGTGATGCAATATAACGTTATATGTGATATAGTGATGCAATATAACGTTATAAGTGATATAGTGATGCAATATAGCGTTATACGTTATAACGTAATGGTATAAATCGTTGTACGATATAAGGTAATTCTCTATAACGCTGTACGTTATAACATAACAGTTCATAACGTTATACTTCATATACTGATGCTATATAACGTTATAAGTGATATAGTGATGCAATATAACGTTATACCTTATAAGGTAATAGTATATAACGTTATACGTCATATAGTGATGCAGTACAACGTTATAGGTTATAACGTAATAGTATATAACGTTATACGTCATATAGTGATGCAGTACAACGTTATATGTTATAACGTAATAGTATATAACATTATACGTCATATAGTGACGCAGTATAACGTTATAGGTTGTAACGTAATACTCCATTACGTTATACGTCATATAGAAATGCCATATAACGTTATACGTTATAAAAGTATATGATGTTATACGTCAATTAGTGATGCAGTATAACGTTATAGGTAATAACATAATAGTATATAACGTTATACGTCACATAGTGATGAAATATATCGTTATCCGTTATAACGTTATAGTATATAACGTTATACGTCATATAGTGATGCAGTATAACGTTATAGGTTATATCGCAATAGTAAATAAGGTTATACGTCACATAGTAATGCAATATGTCGTAACACGTTGTAATGTAATGCTCCATAACGTTATGCGTCATATAGTAATGCAATATAACGTTATACGTTATAACGTAACAGTATATGACGTTATTCGTCATATAGTGATGCAATATGTAGTCATACGTCATTGCGTAATACTCTATTACGTTATTCGTTATAATGTAATAGTATATGACGTTATGCGTGATATAGTGATGCAATATAACGTTATGCGTTATAACGTACTAGTATATAACGATATAATTCATATAGTGATGCAGTATATCGTCATAAGTGATATAGTGATGGTATATAACGTTATACCGTATAACGTAATAGTATATAACGTTATACCGTATAACGTAATAGTATATAACGTTATACCGTATAACGTAATAGTATATAACGTTATAAGTGATATAGTGATGCAATATAACGTTATGCGTTATAACGTAATAGTATATGACGTTATTCGTCATATAGTGGTGCAATATAACGTTATAAGTGATATAGTGATGCAATATATCGTGATGCGTTATAACGTAATAGTATATAACGTTATACGTCATATAGTGATGCAGTATAACGTTATAGGTTATATCGCAATAGTATATAACGTTATACGTCAGATAGTAATGCAATATGTCGTTACACGTTGTAATGTAATGCTCCATAACGTTATGCGTCATATAGTAAAGCAATATAACGTTATACGTTATAACGTAACAGTATATGACGTTATTCGTCATATAGTGATGCAATATGTAGTCATACGTCATAGCGTAATACTCTATTACGTTATTCGTTATAATGTAATAGTATATGACGTTATGCGTGATATAGTGATGCAATATAACGTTATGCGTTATAACGTACTAGTATATAACGATATACTTCATATAGTGATGCAATATGTAGTCATACGTTATGGCGTAATACACTATAACGTTATACGTTACAACGTAACAGTATATGACGTTATGCGTCGTATAGTGATGCAATATGTAGTCATACGTTATGGCGTAATACTCTATAACGATATACGATATAATGTAATATTATATGACGTTATGCGTCATATAGTGATGCAATATAACGTTATACCGTATAACGTAAGAGTATATAACGTTATACGTCACATAGTGATGAAATATATCGTTATCCGTTATAACGTAATAGAATATAACGTTATACGTCATATAGTGGTGCAATATAACGTTATACGTTATAACGTAGCAGTATATGACGTTATTCGTCATATAGTGATGCAATATGTAGTCACACGTTATAGCGTAATGCTCCATAACGTTATACGTCATATAGTAATGCAATATAACGTTATGCATTAAAACGTAATAGTATATAACGTTATACGTCATATAGTGATGCAGTATAACGTTATAGGTTATAACGCAATAGTATATAACGTTATACGTCATATAGTGGTGCAATATAACGTTATACGTGATATTGTGATGCAATATAACGTTATGCGTTATAAAGTAACTGTATATGACGTTATTCGTCATATAGTGATGCAATATGTAGTCATACGTTTTGGCGTAATACACTATAACGTTATACGTTATAATGTAATAGTATATGACGTTATTCGTCATATAGTGGTGCAATATAACGTTATAAGTGATATAGTGGTGCAATATATCGTTATGCGTTATAACGTAATAGTATATGACGTTATTCGTCATATAGTGGTGCAATATAACGTTATAAGTGATATAGTGGTGCAATATAACGTTATAAGTGATATAGTGGTGCAATATAACGTTATGCGTTATAACGTAATGGTATAAATCGTTGTACGATATAAGGTAATTCTCTATAACGCTGTACGTTATAACATAATAGTTCATAACGTCATACTTCATATACTGATGCTATATAACGTTATAAGTGATATAGTGATGCAATATAACGTTATACCTTATAAGGTAATAGTATATAACGTTATACGTCATATAGTGATGCAGTACAACGTTATAGGTTATAACGTAATAGTATATAACGTTATACGTCATATAGTGATGCAGTACAACGTTATAGGTTATAACGTAATAGTATATAACATTATACGTCATATAGTGACGCAGTATAACGTTATAGGTTGTAACGTAATACTCCATTACGTTATACGTCATATAGAAATGCCATATAACGTTATACGTTATAAAAGTATATGATGTTATACGTCAATTAGTGATGCAGTATAACGTTATAGGTAATAACATAATAGTATATAACGTTATACGTCACATAGTGATGAAATATATCGTTATCCGTTATAACGTTATAGTATATAACGTTATACGTCATATAGTGATGCAGTATAACGTTATAGGTTATATCGCAATAGTATATAACGTTATACGCCAGATAGTAATGCAATATGTCGTTACACGTTGTAATGTAATGCTCCATAACGTTATGCGTCATATAGTAATGCAATATAACGTTATACGTTATAACGTAACAGTATATGACGTTATTCGTCATATAGTGATGCAATATGTAGTCATACGTCATAGCGTAATACTCTATTACGTTATTCGTTATAATGTAATAGTATATGACGTTATGCGTGATAAAGTGATGCAATATAACGTTATGCGTTATAACGTACTAGTATATAACGATATACTTCATATAGTGATGCAATATGTAGTCATACGTTATGGCGTAATACACTATAACGTTATACGTTACAACGTAACAGTATATGACGTTATTCGTCGTATAGTGATGCAATATGTAGTCATACGTTATGGCGTAATACTCTATAACGATATACGATATAATGTAATATTATATGACGTTATGCGTCATATAGTGATGCAATATAACGTTATACCGTATAACGTAAGAGTATATAACGTTATACGTCACATAGTGATGAAATATATCGTTATCCGTTATAACGTAATAGAATATAACGTTATACGTCATATAGTGGTGCAATATAACGTTATACGTTATAACGTAGCAGTATATGACGTTATTCGTCATATAGTGATGCAATATGTAGTCACACGTTATAGCGTAATGCTCCATAACGTTATACGTCATATAGTAATGCAATATAACTTTATGCATTAAAACGTAATAGTATATAACGTTATACGTCATATAGTGATGCAGTATAACGTTATAGGTTATAACGCAATAGTATATAACGTTATACGTCATATAGTGGTGCAATATAACGTTATACGTGATATTGTGATGCAATATAACGTTATGCGTCATAAAGTAACTGTATATGACGTTATTCGTCATATAGTGATGCAATATGTAGTCATACGTTATGGCGTAATACACTATAACGTTATACGTTATAATGTAATAGTATATGACGTTATTCGTCATATAGTGGTGCAATATAACGTTATAAGTGATATAGTGGTGCAATATATCGTTATGCGTTATAACGTAATAATATATGACGTTATTCGTCATATAGTGATGCAATATAACGTTATAAGTGATATAGTGGTGCAATATAACGTTATAAGTGATATAGTGGTGCAATATAACGTTATAAGTGATATAGTGGTGCAATATATCGTTATGCGTTATAACGTAATAGTATATGACGTTATTCGTCATATAGTGATGCAATATAACGTTATATGTGATATAGTGATGCAATATAACGTTATAAGTGATATAGTGATGCAATATAGCGTTATACGTTATAACGTAATGGTATAAATCGTTGTACGATATAAGGTAATTCTCTATAACGCTGTACGTTATAACATAACAGTTCATAACGTTATACTTCATATACTGATGCTATATAACGTTATAAGTGATATAGTGATGCAATATAACGTTATACCTTATAAGGTAATAGTATATAACGTTATACGTCATATAGTGATGCAGTACAACGTTATAGGTTATAACGTAATAGTATATAACGTTATACGTCATATAGTGATGCAGTACAACGTTATATGTTATAACGTAATAGTATATAACATTATACGTCATATAGTGACGCAGTATAACGTTATAGGTTGTAACGTAATACTCCATTACGTTATACGTCATATAGAAATGCCATATAACGTTATACGTTATAAAAGTATATGATGTTATACGTCAATTAGTGATGCAGTATAACGTTATAGGTAATAACATAATAGTATATAACGTTATACGTCACATAGTGATGAAATATATCGTTATCCGTTATAACGTTATAGTATATAACGTTATACGTCATATAGTGATGCAGTATAACGTTATAGGTTATATCGCAATAGTAAATAAGGTTATACGTCACATAGTAATGCAATATGTCGTAACACGTTGTAATGTAATGCTCCATAACGTTATGCGTCATATAGTAATGCAATATAACGTTATACGTTATAACGTAACAGTATATGACGTTATTCGTCATATAGTGATGCAATATGTAGTCATACGTCATTGCGTAATACTCTATTACGTTATTCGTTATAATGTAATAGTATATGACGTTATGCGTGATATAGTGATGCAATATAACGTTATGCGTTATAACGTACTAGTATATAACGATATAATTCATATAGTGATGCAGTATATCGTCATAAGTGATATAGTGATGGTATATAACGTTATACCGTATAACGTAATAGTATATAACGTTATACCGTATAACGTAATAGTATATAACGTTATACCGTATAACGTAATAGTATATAACGTTATAAGTGATATAGTGATGCAATATAACGTTATGCGTTATAACGTAATAGTATATGACGTTATTCGTCATATAGTGGTGCAATATAACGTTATAAGTGATATAGTGATGCAATATATCGTGATGCGTTATAACGTAATAGTATATAACGTTATACGTCATATAGTGATGCAGTATAACGTTATAGGTTATATCGCAATAGTATATAACGTTATACGTCAGATAGTAATGCAATATGTCGTTACACGTTGTAATGTAATGCTCCATAACGTTATGCGTCATATAGTAAAGCAATATAACGTTATACGTTATAACGTAACAGTATATGACGTTATTCGTCATATAGTGATGCAATATGTAGTCATACGTCATAGCGTAATACTCTATTACGTTATTCGTTATAATGTAATAGTATATGACGTTATGCGTGATATAGTGATGCAATATAACGTTATGCGTTATAACGTACTAGTATATAACGATATACTTCATATAGTGATGCAATATGTAGTCATACGTTATGGCGTAATACACTATAACGTTATACGTTACAACGTAACAGTATATGACGTTATGCGTCGTATAGTGATGCAATATGTAGTCATACGTTATGGCGTAATACTCTATAACGATATACGATATAATGTAATATTATATGACGTTATGCGTCATATAGTGATGCAATATAACGTTATACCGTATAACGTAAGAGTATATAACGTTATACGTCACATAGTGATGAAATATATCGTTATCCGTTATAACGTAATAGAATATAACGTTATACGTCATATAGTGGTGCAATATAACGTTATACGTTATAACGTAGCAGTATATGACGTTATTCGTCATATAGTGATGCAATATGTAGTCACACGTTATAGCGTAATGCTCCATAACGTTATACGTCATATAGTAATGCAATATAACGTTATGCATTAAAACGTAATAGTATATAACGTTATACGTCATATAGTGATGCAGTATAACGTTATAGGTTATAACGCAATAGTATATAACGTTATACGTCATATAGTGGTGCAATATAACGTTATACGTGATATTGTGATGCAATATAACGTTATGCGTTATAAAGTAACTGTATATGACGTTATTCGTCATATAGTGATGCAATATGTAGTCATACGTTTTGGCGTAATACACTATAACGTTATACGTTATAATGTAATAGTATATGACGTTATTCGTCATATAGTGGTGCAATATAACGTTATAAGTGATATAGTGGTGCAATATATCGTTATGCGTTATAACGTAATAGTATATGACGTTATTCGTCATATAGTGGTGCAATATAACGTTATAAGTGATATAGTGGTGCAATATAACGTTATAAGTGATATAGTGGTGCAATATAACGTTATGCGTTATAACGTAATGGTATAAATCGTTGTACGATATAAGGTAATTCTCTATAACGCTGTACGTTATAACATAATAGTTCATAACGTCATACTTCATATACTGATGCTATATAACGTTATAAGTGATATAGTGATGCAATATAACGTTATACCTTATAAGGTAATAGTATATAACGTTATACGTCATATAGTGATGCAGTACAACGTTATAGGTTATAACGTAATAGTATATAACGTTATACGTCATATAGTGATGCAGTACAACGTTATAGGTTATAACGTAATAGTATATAACATTATACGTCATATAGTGACGCAGTATAACGTTATAGGTTGTAACGTAATACTCCATTACGTTATACGTCATATAGAAATGCCATATAACGTTATACGTTATAAAAGTATATGATGTTATACGTCAATTAGTGATGCAGTATAACGTTATAGGTAATAACATAATAGTATATAACGTTATACGTCACATAGTGATGAAATATATCGTTATCCGTTATAACGTTATAGTATATAACGTTATACGTCATATAGTGATGCAGTATAACGTTATAGGTTATATCGCAATAGTAAATAACGTTATACGTCACATAGTAATGCAATATGTCGTAACACGTTGTAATGTAATGCTCCATAACGTTATGCGTCATATAGTAATGCAATATAACGTTATACGTTATAACGTAACAGTATATGACGTTATTCGTCATATAGTGATGCAATATGTAGTCATACATCATATTGTAATACTCTATTACGTTATTCGTTATAATGTAATAGTATATGACGTTATGCGTGATATAGTGATGCAATATAACGTTATGCGTTATAACGTACTAGTATATAACGATATAATTCATATAGTGATGCAGTATATCGTCATAAGTGATATAGTGATGGTATATAACGTTATACCGTATAACGTAATAGTATATAACGTTATACCGTATAACGTAATAGTATATAACGTTATAAGTGATATAGTGATGCAATATAACGTTATGCGTTATAACGTAATAGTATATGACGTTATTCGTCATATAGTTGTGCAATATAACGTTATAAGTGATATAGTGATGCAATATATCGTGATGCGTTATAACGTAATAGTATATAACGTTATACGTCATATAGTGATGCAGTATAACGTTATAGGTTATATCGCAATAGTATATAACGTTATACGTCAGATAGTAATGCAATATGTCGTTACACGTTGTAATGTAATGCTCCATAACGTTATGCGTCATATAGTAATGCAATATAACGTTATACGTTATAACGTAACAGTATATGACGTTATTCGTCATATAGTGATGCAATATGTAGTCATACGTCATAGCGTAATACTCTATTACGTTATTCGTTATAATGTAATAGTATATGACGTTATGCGTGATATAGTGATGCAATATAACGTTATGCGTTATAACGTACTAGTATATAACGATATACTTCATATAGTGATGCAGTATATCGTCATAAGTGATATAGTGATGGTATATAACGTTATACCGTATAACGTAATAGTATATAACGTTATAGCGTATAACGTAGTAGTATATAACGTTATACCGTATAACGTAATAGTATATAACGTTATAAGTGATATAGTGATGCAATATAACGTTATGCGTTATAACGTAATAGTATATGACGTTATTCGTCATATAGTGGTGCAATATAACGTTATAAGTGATATAGTGATGCAATATATCGTGATGCGTTATAACGTAATAGTATATAACGTTATACGTCACATAGTGATGCAATATAACGTTATGCGTCATAATGTAATAGTATGTAACCGTATACGTCACATAGTAATGCAATATGTCGTTATACGTTGTAACGTAACGCTCCATAACGTTATGCGTCCTATAGTAATGCAATATAACGTTATAAGAAATATAGTGATGCTATATAACGTTATACCGTATAACGTAATAGTATATAACGTTATACGTCATATAGTGATGCAGTACAACGTTATAGGATATAACGTAATAGTATATGACGTTATACGTCATATAGTGGTGCAAGATAACGTTATAAGTGATACAGTGATGCAATATAACGTTATAAATTATAACGTAATAGTATAAACGTTATACATCATATAGTGATGCATTATAACGTTATAAGTGATATAGTGATGCAATATAACGTTATACCTTATAAGGTAATAGTATATAACGTTATACGTCATATAGTGATGCAGTACAACGTTATAGGTTATAACGTAATAGTATATAACGTTATACGTCATATAGTGATGCAGTACAACGTTATAGGTTATAACGTAATAGTATATAACATTATACGTCATATAGTGACGCAGTATAACGTTATAGGTTGTAACGTAATACTCCATTACGTTATACGTCATATAGAAATGCCATATAACGTTATACGTTATAAAAGTATATGATGTTATACGTCAATTAGTGATGCAGTATAACGTTATAGGTAATAACATAATAGTATATAACGTTATACGTCACATAGTGATGAAATATATCGTTATCCGTTATAACGTTATAGTATATAACGTTATACGTCATATAGTGATGCAGTATAACGTTATAGGTTATATCGCAATAGTAAATAACGTTATACGTCACATAGTAATGCAATATGTCGTAACACGTTGTAATGTAATGCTCCATAACGTTATGCGTCATATAGTAATGCAATATAACGTTATACGTTATAACGTAACAGTATATGACGTTATTCGTCATATAGTGATGCAATATGTAGTCATACATCATATTGTAATACTCTATTACGTTATTCGTTATAATGTAATAGTATATGACGTTATGCGTGATATAGTGATGCAATATAACGTTATGCGTTATAACGTACTAGTATATAACGATATAATTCATATAGTGATGCAGTATATCGTCATAAGTGATATAGTGATGGTATATAACGTTATACCGTATAACGTAATAGTATATAACGTTATACCGTATAACGTAATAGTATATAACGTTATAAGTGATATAGTGATGCAATATAACGTTATGCGTTATAACGTAATAGTATATGACGTTATTCGTCATATAGTTGTGCAATATAACGTTATAAGTGATATAGTGATGCAATATATCGTGATGCGTTATAACGTAATAGTATATAACGTTATACGTCATATAGTGATGCAGTATAACGTTATAGGTTATATCGCAATAGTATATAACGTTATACGTCAGATAGTAATGCAATATGTCGTTACACGTTGTAATGTAATGCTCCATAACGTTATGCGTCATATAGTAATGCAATATAACGTTATACGTTATAACGTAACAGTATATGACGTTATTCGTCATATAGTGATGCAATATGTAGTCATACGTCATAGCGTAATACTCTATTACGTTATTCGTTATAATGTAATAGTATATGACGTTATGCGTGATATAGTGATGCAATATAACGTTATGCGTTATAACGTACTAGTATATAACGATATACTTCATATAGTGATGCAGTATATCGTCATAAGTGATATAGTGATGGTATATAACGTTATACCGTATAACGTAATAGTATATAACGTTATAGCGTATAACGTAGTAGTATATAACGTTATACCGTATAACGTAATAGTATATAACGTTATAAGTGATATAGTGATGCAATATAACGTTATGCGTTATAACGTAATAGTATATGACGTTATTCGTCATATAGTGGTGCAATATAACGTTATAAGTGATATAGTGATGCAATATATCGTGATGCGTTATAACGTAATAGTATATAACGTTATACGTCACATAGTGATGCAATATAACGTTATGCGTCATAATGTAATAGTATGTAACCGTATACGTCACATAGTAATGCAATATGTCGTTATACGTTGTAACGTAACGCTCCATAACGTTATGCGTCCTATAGTAATGCAATATAACGTTATAAGAAATATAGTGATGCTATATAACGTTATACCGTATAACGTAATAGTATATAACGTTATACGTCATATAGTGATGCAGTACAACGTTATAGGATATAACGTAATAGTATATGACGTTATACGTCATATAGTGGTGCAAGATAACGTTATAAGTGATACAGTGATGCAATATAACGTTATAAATTATAACGTAATAGTATAAACGTTATACATCATATAGTGATGCATTATAACGTTATAAGTGATATAGTGATACAATATAACGTTATACCTTATAACGTAATAGTATATAAGGTTATACTTCATATAGTGATGCAATATATCGTTATATCTTATAACGTAATAAAATACATCGTTATACGTCATATAGTGACGCAGTATAACGTTATACGTTATAACGTAGCAGTATATGACGTTATTCGTCATATAGTGATGCAATATGTAGTCACACGTTATAGCGTAATGCTCCATAACGTTATACGTCATATAGTAATGCAATATAACGTTATGCATTAAAACGTAATAGTATATAACGTTATACGTCATATAGTGATGCAGTATAACGTTATAGGTTATAACGCAATAGTATATAACGTTATACGTCATATAGTGGTGCAATATAACGTTATACGTGATATTGTGATGCCATATAACGTTATGCGTTATAAAGTAACTGTATATGACGTTATTCGTCATATAGTGATGCAATATGTAGTCATACGTTATGGCGTAATACACTATAACGTTATACGTTATAATGTAATAGTATATGACGTTATTCGTCATATAGTGGTGCAATATAACGTTATAAGTGATATAGTGGTGCAATATATCGTTATGCGTTATAACGTAATAGTATATGACGTTATTCGTCATATAGTGATGCAATATAACGTTATATGTGATATAGTGATGCAATATAACGTTATAAGTGATATAGTGATGCAATATAACGTTATGCGTTATAACGTAATGGTATAAATCGTAATTCTCTATAACGCTGTACGTTATAACATAATAGTTCATAACGTTATACTTCATATACTGATGCTATATAACGTTATAAGTGATATAGTGATGCAATATAACGTTATACCTTATAAGGTAATAGTATATAACGTTATACGTCATATAGTGATGCAGTACAACGTTATAGGTTATAACGTAATAGTATATAACGTTATACGTCATATAGTGATGCAGTACAACGTTATAGGTTATAACGTAATAGTATATAACATTATACGTCATATAGTGACGCAGTATAACGTTATAGGTTGTAACGTAATACTCCATTACGTTATACGTCATATAGAAATGCCATATAACGTTATACGTTATAAAAGTATATGATGTTATACGTCAATTAGTGATGCAGTATAACGTTATAGGTAATAACATAATAGTATATAACGTTATACGTCACATAGTGATGAAATATATCGTTATCCGTTATAACGTTATAGTATATAACGTTATACGTCATATAGTGATGCAGTATAACGTTATAGGTTATATCGCAATAGTAAATAACGTTATACGTCACATAGTAATGCAATATGTCGTAACACGTTGTAATGTAATGCTCCATAACGTTATGCGTCATATAGTAATGCAATATAACGTTATACGTTATAACGTAACAGTATATGACGTTATTCGTCATATAGTGATGCAATATGTAGTCATACGTCATAGCGTAATACTCTATTACGTTATTCGTTATAATGTAATAGTATATGACGTTATGCGTGATATAGTGATGCAATATAACGTTATGCGTTATAATGTACTAGTATATAACGATATAATTCATATAGTGATGCAGTATATCGTCATAAGTGATATAGTGATGGTATATAACGTTATACCGTATAACGTAATAGTATATAACGTTATACCGTATAACGTAATAGTATATAACGTTATACCGTATAACGTAATAGTATATAACGTTATACCGTATAACGTAATAGTATATAACGTTATAAGTGATATAGTGATGCAATATAACGTTATGCGTTATAACGTAATAGTATATGACGTTATTCGTCATATAGTGGTGCAATATAACGTTATAAGTGATATAGTGATGCAATATATCGTGATGCGTTATAACGTAATAGTATATAACGTTATACGTCACATAGTGATGCAATATAACGTTATGCGTCATAATGTAATAGTATGTAACCGTATACGTCACATAGTAATGCAATATGTCGTTATACGTTGTAACGTAACGCTCCATAACGTTATGCGTCCTATAGTAATGCAATATAACGTTATAAGAAATATAGTGATGCTATATAACGTTATACCGTATAACGTAATAGTATATAACGTTATACGTCATATAGTGATGCAGTACAACGTTATAGGATATAACGTAATAGTATATGACGTTATACGTCATATAGTGATGCAGTACAACGTTATAGGATATAACGTAATAGTATATGACGTTATACGTCATATAGTGGTGCAAGATAACGTTATAAGTGATATAGTGATGCAATATAACGTTATAAATTATAACGTAATAGTATAAACGTTATACATCATATAGTGATGCATTATAACGTTATAAGTGATATAGTGATACAATATAACGTTATACCTTATAACGTAATAGTATATAAGGTTATACTTCATATAGTGATGCAATATATCGTTATATCTTATAACGTAATAAAATACATCGTTATACGTCATATAGTGACGCAGTATAACGTTATAGGTTGTAACGTAATACTCCATAACGTTATACGTCATATAGTAATGCAACATAATGTTATACGTTATAACAGTATATGACGTTATACGTCATATAGTGATGCAATATGTAGTCATACTTTATGGCGTAATACACTATAACGTTATACGTTATAATGTAATAGTATATGACGTTATGCGTCATATAGTGATGCAGTATAACGATATACGTGATATTGTGATGCAATATAACGTTATGCGTTATAAAGTAACTGTATATGACGTTATTCGTCATATAGTGGTGCAATATAACGTTATAAGTGATATAGTGGTGCAATATATCGTTATGCGTTATAACGTAATAGTATATGCCGTTATTCGTCATTTAGTGGTGCAATATAACGTTATAAGTGATATAGTGGTGCAATATAACGTTATAAGTGATATAGTGGTGCAATATAACGTTATAAGTGATATAGTGGTGCAATATATCGTTATGCGTTATAACGTAATAGTATATGACGTTATTCGTCATATAGTGATGCAATATAACGTTATATGTGATATAGTGATGCAATATAACGTTATAAGTGATATAGTGATGCAATATAACGTTATAAGTGATATAGTGATGCAATATAACGTTATGCGTTATATCGTAATGGTATAAATCGTTGTACGATATAAGGTAATTCTCTATAACGCTGTACGTTATGACATAATAGTTCATAACGTTATACTTCATATACTGATGCTATATAACGTTATAAGTGATATAGTGATGCAATATAACGTTATACCTTATAAGGTAATAGTATATAACGTTATACGTCATATAGTGATGCAGTACAACGTTATAGGTTATAACGTAATAGTATATAACGTTATACGTCATATAGTGATGCAGTATAACGTTATAGGATATAACGCAATAGTATATAACGTTATACGTCACATAGTAATGCAATATGTCGTTATACGTTGTAACGTAATGCTCCATAACGTTATACGTAATATAGTAATGCAATATAACGTTATACGTTATAACGTAACAGTATATGACGTTCTTCGTCATATAGTGATGCAATATGTAGTCATACGTTATAGCGTAATACTCTATTACGTTATACGTTATAATGTAATAGTATATGACGTTATGCGTCATATAGTGACACAATTTAAAGTTATAAGTGATATAGCGATGCAATATAACGTTATAAGTGATATAGTGGTGCAATATATCGTTATGCGTTATAACGTAATAGTATATAACGTTATACGTCACATAGTGATGCAATATATCGTTATCCGTTATAGCGTAATAGTATATAACGTTATACGTCATATAGTGATGCAATATAACGTTATGCATTATAACGTAATAGTATGTAACCGTATACGTCTCATAGTGATGCAATATATCGTTATCCGTTATAGCGTAATAGTATTTAACGTTATACGTCATATAGTGGTGCAATATAACGTTATACGTTATAACGTAGCAGTATATGACGTTATTCGTCATATAGTGATGCAATATGTAGTCACACGTTATAGCGTAATTCTCCATAACGTTATACGTCATATATTAATGCAATATAACGTTATGCATTAAAACGTAATAGTATATAACGTTATACGTCATATAGTGATGCAGTATAACGTTATAGGTTATAACGCAATAGTATATAACGTTATACGTCATATAGTGAAGCAATATAACGTTATAAGTGATATAGTGATGCAATATAACGTTATACCCTATAACGTAATAGTATATAACGTTATACGTCATATAGTGATGCAGTATAACGTTATAGGTTATAACGTAATAGTATATGACGTTATACGTCATATAGTGGTGCAATATATCGTTATATCTTATAACGTAATAAAATACATCGTTATACGTCATATAGTGACGCAGTATAACGTTATAGGTTGTAACGTAATACTCCATAACGTTATACGTCATATAGTAATGCAACATAATGTTATACGTTATAACAGTATATGACGTTATACGTCATATAGTGATGCAATATGTAGTCATACTTTATGGCGTAATACACTATAACGTTATACGTTATAATGTAATAGTATATGACGTTGTGCGTCATATAGTGATGCAGTATAACGATATACGTGATATTGTGATGCAATATAACGTTATGCGTTATAAAGTAACTGTATATGACGTTATTCGTCATATAGTGGTGCATTATAACGTTATAAGTGATATAGTGGTGCAATATATCGTTATGCGTTATAACGTAATAGTATATGCCGTTATTCGTCATATAGTGGTGCAATATAACGTTATAAGTGATATAGTGGTGCAATATAACGTTATAAGTGATATAGTGGTGCAATATAACGTTATAAGTGATATAGTGGTGCAATATAACGTTATAAGTGATATAGTGGTGCAATATATCGTTATGCGTTATAACGTAATAGTATATGACGTTATTCCTCATATAGTGATGCAATATAACGTTATATGTGATATAGTGATGCAATATAACGTTATAAGTGATATAGTGATGCAATATAACGTTATGCGTTATATCGTAATGGTATAAATCGTTGTACGATATAAGGTAATTCTCTATAACGCTGTACGTTATGACATAATAGTTCATAACGTTATACTTCATATACTGATGCTATATAACGTTATAAGTGATATAGTGATGCAATATAACGTTATACCTTATAAGGTAATAGTATATAACGTTATACGTCATATAGTGATGCAGTACAACGTTATAGGTTATAACGTAATAGTATATAACGTTATACGTCATATAGTGATGCAGTATAACGTTATAGGATATAACGCAATAGTATATAACGTTATACGTCACATAGTAATGCAATATGTCGTTATACGTTGTAACGTAATGCTCCATAACGTTATACGTCATATAGTAATGCAATATAACGTTATACGTATAACGTAACAGTATATGACGTTCATCGTCATATAGTGATGCAATATGTAGTCATACGTTATAGCGTAATACTCTATTACGATATACGTTATAATGTAATAGTATATGACGTTATGCGTCATATAGTGACACAATTTAAAGTTATAAGTGATATAGCGATGCAATATAACGTTATAAGTGATATAGTGGTGCAATATATCGTTATGCGTTATAACGTAATAGTATATAACGTTATACGTCACATAGTGATGCAATATATCGTTATCCGTTATAGCGTAATAGTATATAACGTTATACGTCATATAGTGATGCAATATAACGTTATGCATTATAACGTAATAGTATGTAACCGTATACGTCTCATAGTGATGCAATATATCGTTATCCGTTATAGCGTAATAGTATTCAACGTTATACGTCATATAGTGGTGCAATATAACGTTATACGTTATAACGTAGCAGTATATGACGTTATTCGTCATATAGTGATGCAATATGTAGTCACACGTTATAGCGTAATTCTCCATAACGTTATACGTCATATATTAATGCAATATAACGTTATGCATTAAAACGTAATAGTATATAACGTTATACGTCATATAGTGATGCAGTATAACGTTATAGGTTATAACGCAATAGTATATAACGTTATACGTCATATATTAATGCAATATAACGTTATGCATTAAAACGTAATAGTATATAACGTTATACGTCATATAGTGATGCAGTATAACGTTATAGGTTATAACGCAATAGTATATAATGTTATACGTCATATAGTGAAGCAATATAACGTTATAAGTGATATAGTGATGCAATATAACGTTATACCCTATAACGTAATAGTATATAACGTTATACGTCATATAGTGATGCAGTATAACGTTATAGGTTATAACGTAATAGTATATGACGTTATACGTCATATAGTGGTGCAATATATCGTTATACCTTATAATGTAATAGTATATAAGGTTATACTTCATATAGTGATGCAATATATCGTTATACCTTATAACGTAATAGTATATAACGTTATACTTCATATAGTGATGCAATATAACGTTATGCATTATAACGTAATAGTATATAACGTTATACGTCAAATAGTGATGCAGTATATCGTTATACGTTATAACGTAACAGTATATGACGTTATACGTCATATAGTAATGCAATATAACGTTGTAAGTGACATAGTGATGCAATATATCGTTATACGTCATAAAGTAATAGTATATAACGTCATACGTCATATAGAGATGCAATATAACGTTAGACGTTATAACGTAATAGTCTATATCGTTATACTTCACATAGTGATGGAATATATCGTTATACGTCATATAGTGGTGCAATATGTCGTTATGCGTTATAAAGTAATAGTATATAACGTTATACGTCATATAGTGGTGCAATATAACGTTATACGTCATATAGAGATTCAATATAATGTTATACGTTATAACGTATTATTCTATATTGTTATACGTCAAATAGAGATGCAGTATAACGTTATAGGTTATAACGTAATAGTATATAACGTTATACGTCACATAGTAATGCAATATGTCGCTATACGTTATAACGTAATGGTATATAACGTTATACGTGATATAGTGATGCAATATAAAGCGATACGTCATATGGAGAAGAAATATGACGGTATACGTTATAGCGTAACAGAATATGACGTTATACGTCATATAGTGATGCAATAGAACGTTGTAAGTGATATAGTGATGCAATATAACGTTATGCGTTATAACGTAATAGTATATAAGGTTATACTTCATATAGTGATGCAATATAACGTTATAAGATATAACGTAGTAGTATCAACGGTATACGTCATATAGTGATTCAATAATACGTTATACGTTATATAGTGATGCTGTATAACGTTATAGGTTATAACGTAATAGTATATAACGTTATACGTCATATATTTATGCAGTATAACGTTATAGGCTGTAACGTAATAGTATATTACGTTATACGTCACATAGTAATGCAATATGTCGCTATACGTTATAACGTAATGCTCCATAGCAGTATACGTTATATAGTGATACAATATAACGTTATACATTATAACGTAATGGTATATAACGTTATACGTCATATAGAGATGCAATGTAACGTTACACGTTATAACGTAATAGTCAATATCGTTATACTGCCCATAGTGATGGAATATATCGTTATACGTCATATAGTGGTGCAATATATCGTTATACGTTATAACGTAATAGTATATAACGCTAGACATCATATAGTGATGGAATATATCGTTATACGTTATAAAGTAAAAGTATATAACGTTATACGTCATATAGTGATGCAATATGTCGCTATACGTTGTAACGTAATGCTCCATAACATTATACGTTATATAGTGATACAATATAACGTTATGCGTTATAACGTAATGGTATATAACGTTATACAACATACAGAGATGCAATATAAAGTTATACGTCATATAGTGATGGAATATAGCGTTATACGTTATAACGTAATAGTATATAACGTTACACGTCATATAGTGATGCAATATAACGTTGTAAGTGATATAGTCATGCAATATATCGTTATACCTTATAACGTAATAGTATATAACGTTATATGTCATATAGTTATGCAGTATAACGTTATAGGTTATAACGTAATACTCCGTAACGTTATACGTGACATAGTGATGCAACATAACGTTGTACGTTATAACATAATAGTGCATAACGTTATGCGTCATATAGTGATGAAATATAACGTTATAAGTGATATAGTGGTGCAATACATCGTTATACCTTATAACGTAATAGTATATAACGTTATACAACATATAGAGATGCAATATAAAGTTATACGTCATGTAGAGATGCAATATAGCGTTATACGTTATATCGTAATAGTATATGACGTTATACGTCATATAGTGATGCAATATAATGTTATGCGCCATATAGTTATGCAATGTAGCGTTATACGTTATAACGTAACAGTATATAACGTTAGACATCATATAGTGATGCAATATATCGTTATACGTTATAACTTAACAGTATATAACGTTATACGTCACATAGTAATGCATTATGTCGTTATACGTTATAACGTAATACTCCGTAACGTTATACGTGATATAGTGATGCAATATATAGCGATACGTCATATAGAGATGTAATATGACGGTATACGTTATAACGTAACAGTATATGACGTTATACGTCATACAGAGATGCGGTATAATGTTATACGTCATACAGTGATGCAAAATAGCGTTATACGTATAACGTAATAGTATATAACGTTAGACATCATATAGTGATGCAATATATCGTTATACGTTATAGCGTAATAGTATATAACGTTATACGTCATATAGTGATGCAATATAAAGCGATACTTCATATAGAGATATAAATATAACGGTATACGTTATAACGTAATAGTGTATAACGTTATACGTCATATAGTGATGCAATATAAAGTTATAAGTCATATAGTGGGGCAATATAACGTTATGCGTTATAACGTGATATTATATAAGGTTATACTTCATATAGTGATGCACTGTAACGTTATAAGTTATAACGTAATAGTATAAACGTTATACGTCATATAGAGATGCAGTATAAAGTTATACGTCATACAGTGATGCAGTATAGCGTTATACGTTATAACCTAATAGTATATGACGTTATACGTCATATAGTGATGCAATATAATGTTATGCGTCATATAGTTATGCAATGTCGCGTTATACTATATAACGTAATAGTATATAACGTTATACGTCATATAGTGATGCAGTATAACGTTATAGATTATAACGTAATAGTATATAACGTTATACGTCACATAGTAATTGCATTATGTCGTTATACGTTATAACGTAATACACCGTAACGTTATACGTGATATAGTGATGCAATATAAAGCGATACGTCATGTAGAGATGAAATATGACGGTATACATTATAACGTAACAGTATATGACGTTATACGTCAAATAGTGATGCAATATAATGTTATGCGTCATATAGTTATGCAACGTAGCGTTATAAGTTATAACGTAATAGTATATAACGTTAGACATCATATAGTGATGCAATATATCGTTATACGTTATAACGTAACAGTATGTAACGTTATACGTCACATAGTGATGCAATATAAAGTTATACGTCATGTAGAGATGCAATATAATGTTGTACGGCATATAGCGATGAAATATAGCGTTATACGTTATAACGTAATAGTATATGACGTTATACGTCATATAGTGATGCAATATATCGTTATACGTTGTAAAGTAATAATATATAACGTTATACGTCACATGGTAATGCAATATGACGCTATACGTTATAACGTAATAATCCATAACGTTATACGTGATATAGTGATGCAATATAACTTTGTAAGTGATATAGTGATGCAATATAACGGTATGCGTTATAACGTAATATTATATAAGGTTATACTTCATATAGTGATGCAATATAACGTTGTAAGTGATATAGTGATGCAACATAACGTTATGCGTTATAACGTAATATTATATAAGGTTATACTTCATATAGTGATGCAATATAACGTTATAAGTTATAACGTAATAGTATAAACGTTATACGTCATATAGTGATGCAATAATACGTTATACGTCATATAGAGATGCAATATAACGTTATACGTTATAACGTAATAGTCTATATATTTATACGTCATATAGTGATGCAATATAACGTTGTAAGTGATATAGTGATGCAATATATCGTTATACCTTATAACGTAATAGTATATAACGTTATACGTCATATAGTTATGCAGTATAACGTTATAGGTTATACGTAATGGTATATTACGTTTTACGTCACATAGTAATGCAATATGTCGCCATACGTTATAACGTAATAGTATGTAACGTTATATGTCATATAGTGATGCAATATAAAGCGATACGTCATATAGTGATGTAATATAGCGTTATACGTTATAACGTAATAGTCTATGACGTTATACGTCATATAGTGATACAGTACAATGTTATGCGTCATATAGTTATGCAATATAACGTTATGCGTTATAACGTAAAAGTATATAAAGCTATACTTCATATAGTTATGCAATATAGCGTTATACGTTATAACGTAATATTATATAACGTTAGATATCATATAGTGATGCAATATATCGTTATACGATATAACGTAATAGTATATCACGTTATACGTCATATAGTGATGCAATATAAAGTTATACGTCATATAGAGATGCAATATAATGTTGTACGTCATATAGCGATGAAATATAACGTTAAACGTTATGACGTAATAGTATATGACGTTATACGTCATATAGTGATGCAATATAATGTTATGCGTCATATAGTTATGCAATGTAGCGTTATACGTTATAACGTAATAGTATAGAACGTTAGACACCATATAGTGATGCAATATATCGTTATACGTTATAGCGTAATAGTATATAACGTTATACGTCACATAGTAATGCATTATGTCGTTATACGTTATAACGTAACAGAATATAACGTTATACGTGATATAGTGATGCAATATAAAGCGATACGTCATATGGAGATGAAATATGACGGTATACGTTATAGCGTAACAGAACATGACGTTATACGTCATATAGTGATGCAATAGAACGTTGTAAGTGATATAGTGATGCAATATAACGTTATGCGTTATAACGTAATAGTATATAAGGTTATACTTCATATAGTGATGCAATATAACGTTATAAGATATAACGTAGTAGTATCAACGTTATACGTCATATAGTGATTCAATAATACGTTATACGTTATATAGTGATGCTGTATAACGTTATAGGTTATAACGTAATAGTATATAACGTTATACGTCAAATAGCAATGCAATATGTCGCTATACGTTATAACGTAATACTGCATAACTTTATACGTGATATAGTGATGCAATATAACGTTGTAAGTGATATTGTGATGCAATATATCGTTATAGCTTATAACGTAATAGTATATAACGTTATACGTCATATATTTATGCAGTATAACGTTATAGGCTATAACGTAATAGTATATTACGTTATACGTCACATAGTAATGCAATATGTCGCTATACGTTATAACGTAATGCTCCATAGCAGTATACGTTATATAGTGATACAATATAACGCTATACATTATAACGTAATGGTATATAACGTTATACGTCATATAGAGATGCAATGTAACGTTACACGTTATAACGTAATAGTCAATATCGTTATACTGCCCATAGTGATGGAATATATCGTTATACGTCATATAGTGGTGCAATATATCGTTATACGTTATAACGTAATAGTATATAACGTTAGACATCATATAGTGATGGAATGTATCGTTATACGTTATAAAGTAACAGTATATAACGTTATACGTCATATAGTGATGCAATATGTCGCTATACGTTATAACGTAATGCTCCATAACATTATACGTTATATAGTGATACGAATATAACGTTATACGTTATAACGTAATGGTATGTAACGTTATACGTCATATAGAGATGCAATATAACGTTATACGTTATAACGTAATAGTGTATAACGTTATACGTCATATAGTGGTGCAATATAAAGTTATAGGTCATATAGTGGTGCAATATAACGTTATGCGTTATAACGTAATATTATATATGGTTATACTTCATATAGTGATGCAATATAACGTTATAAGTTATAACGTAATAGTATAAACGTTACGCGTCATATAGTGATGCAGTAATACTTAATACGTCATATAGAGATGCAATATAGCGTTATACGTTATAACGTAATAGTATATGACGTTATACGTCATATAGTGATGCAATATAATGTTATGCGTCATATAGTTATGCAATGTCGCGTTATACGTTATAACGTAATAGTATATAACGTTAGACATCATATAGTGACGCAATGTATCGTTATAGGTCATAACGTAACAGTTTATAACGTTACACGTCATATAGTGTTGCAATATAACGTTGTAAGTGATATAGTGATGCAATATATCGCTATACCTTATAACGTAATAGTATATAACGTTATACGTCATATAGTTATGCAGTATAACGTTATAGGTTATAACGTAATACTCCGTGACGTTATACGTGACATAGTGATGCAATATAACGTTATACGTTATAACATAATAGTCCATAACGTTATGCGTCATATAGTGATGAAATATAACGTTATAAGTGATATAGTGATGCAATACATCGTTATACCATATAACGTAATAGTATATAACGTTATACAACATATAGAGATGCAATATAAAGTTATACGTCATATAGTGATGGAATATAGCGTTATACGTTATAACGTAATAGTATATAACGTTACACGTCATATAGTGATGCAATATAACGTTGTAAGTGATATAGTGATGCAATATATCGTTATACCTTATAACGTAATAGTATATAACGTTATACGTCATATAGTTATGCAGTATAACGTTATATGTTATAACGTAATACTCCGTAACGTTACACGTGACATAGTGATGCAATATAACGCTATACGTTATAACATAATAGTGCATAACGTTATGCGTCATATAGTCATGAAATATAACGTTATAAGTGATATAGTGATGCAATACATCGTTATACCTTATAACGTAATAATATATAACGTTATACAACATATAAAGATGCAATATGAAGTTATTCGTCATATAGTGATGGAATATAGCGTTATACGTTATAACGTAATAGTATAAACGTTACGCGTCATATAGTGATGCAGTAATACTTTATACGTCATGTAGAGATGCAATATAGCGTTATACGTTATAGCGTAATAGTATATGACGTTATACGACACATAGTAATGCATTATGTCGTTATACGTTATAACGTAATACTCCGTAACGTTATACGTGATATGGTGATGCAATATAAAGCGATACGTCATATAGAGGTGAAATATGACGGTATACGTTATAACGTAACAGTATATGACGTTATACGTCATACAGAGATGCAGTATAAAGTTATACGTCATATAGTGATGCAATATAGCGTTAGACGTTATAACTTAATAGTATGTAACGTTAGACATCATATAGTGATGCAATATATCGTTATACGTTATAACGTAATAGTATATAACGTTATACGTCATATAGTGATGCAGTATAAAGCGATACGTCATATAGAGATATAAATATAACGGCATACGTTATAACGTAACAGTGTATAACGTTATACGTCATACAGAGATGCAGTATAAAGTTATACGTCATATAGTGATGCAATATAGCGTTATACGTTATAACGTAATAGTATGTAACGTTAGACATCATATAGTGATGCAATATATCGTTATACGTTATAACGTAATAGTATATAACGTTATACGTCATATAGTGATGCAATATAAAGCGATACGTCATATAGAGATATAAATATAACGGCATACGTTATAACGTAACAGTGTATAACGTTATACGTCATACAGAGATGCAGTATAAAGTTATACGTCATATAGTGATGCAATATATCGTTATACGTTATAACGTAATAGTATGTAACGTTCGACATCATATAGTGATGCAATATATCGTTATACCTTATAACATAATAGTATATAACGTTATACGTCATATAGTTATGCAGTATAACGTTATATGTTATAACGAAATACTCCGTAACGTTACACGTGACATAGTGATGCAATAAAACGTTATACGTTATAACATAATAGTGCATAACGTTATGCGTCATATAGTGATGAAATATAACGTTATAAGTGATAGAGTGATGCAATACATCGTTATACCTTATAACGTAATAGTATATAACGTTATACAACATATAGAGATGCAATATAAAGTTATACGTCATATAGTAATGGAATATAGCGTTATACGTTATAACGTAATAGTATATAACGTTAGACGTCATATAGTGATGCAATATAACGTTGTAAGTGATATAGTGATGCAATATATCGTTATACCTTATAACGTAATAGTATATAACGATATACGTCATATAGTTATGCAGTATAACGTTATAGGTTATAACGTAATACTCCGTAACGTTACACGTGACATAGTGATGCAGTATAACGCTATACGTTATAACATAATAGTGCATAACGTTATGCGTCATATAGTCATGAAATATAACGTTATAAGTGATATAGTGATGCAATACATCGTTATACCTTATAACGTAATAATATATAACGTTATACAACATATAGAGATGCAATATGAAGTTATTCGTCATATAGTGATGGAATATAGCGTTATACGTTATTACGTAATAGTATAAACGTTACGCGTCATATAGTGATGCAGTAATACTTTATACGTCATATAGAGATGCAATATGGCGTTATACGTTATAGCGTAATAGTATATGACGTTATACGACACATAGTAATGCATTATGTCGTTATACGTTATAACGTAATACTCCGTAACGTTATACGTGATATGGTGATGCAATATAAAGCGTTACGTCATATAGAGGTGAAATATGACGGTATACGTTATAACGTAACAGTATATGACGTTATACGTCATACAGAGATGCAGTATAAAGTTATACGTCATATAGTGATGCAATATAGCATTATACGTTATAACTTAATAGTATGTAACGTTAGACATCATATAGTGATGCAATATATCGTTATACGTTATAACGTAATTGTATATAACGTTATACGTCATATAGTGATGCAATATAAAGCGATACGTCATATAGAGATATAAATATAACGGCATACGTTATAACGTAACAGTGTATAACGTTATACGTCATACAGAGATGCAGTATAAAGTTATACGTCATATAGTGATGCAATATAGCGTTATACGTTATAACGTAATAGTATGTAACGTTAGACATCATATAGTGTTGCAATATATCGTTATACGTTATAACGTAATAGTATATAACGTTATACGTCATATAGTGATGCAATATAAAGCGATACGTCATATAGAGATATAAATATAACGGTATACGTTATAACGTAACAGTGTATAACATTATACGTCATAGAGTGATGCAATATATCGTTGTAAGTGATATAGTGATGCATTATAACGTTATACGTTATAACGTAATGGTATATAACGTTATACGGCATATAGAGATGCAATGTAACGTTATACGTTATAACGTAATAGTCTATATCGTTATACTGCACATAGTGATGGAATATATCGTTATACGTCACATAGTGGTGCAATATATCGTTATACGTTATAACGTAATAGTATATAACGTTAGACATCATATAGTGATGGAATATATCGTTATACGTTATAAAGTAACAGTATATAACGTTATACGTCATACAGTGATGCAATATGTCGCTATACGTTATAACGTAATGCTCCATAACATTATACGTTATATAGTGATACAATATAACGTTATACGTTATAACGTAATGGTATATAACGTTATACGTCATATAGTGATGGAATATAGCGTTATACGTTATAACATAATAGTGCATAGCGTTATGCGTCATATAGTTATGCAGTATAACGTTATAAGTGATATAGTGATGCAATACATCGTTATAACTTATAACGTAATAATATATAACGTTATACAACATATAGAGATGCAATATAAAGTTATACGTCATATAGTGATGGAATATAGCGTTATACGTTATAACGTAATAGTATATAACGTTACACGTCATATAGTGATGCAATATAACGTTGTAAGTGATATAGTCATGCAATATATCGTTATACCTTATAACGTAATAGTACATAACGTTATACAACATATAGAGATGCAATATAAAGTTATACGTCATATAGTGATGGAATATAGCGTTGTACGTTATAACGTAATAGTATAAACGTTACGCGTCATATAGTGATGCAGTAATACTTTATACGTCATATAGAGATGCAATATAGCGTTATACGTTATATCGTAATAGTATATGACGTTATACGTCATATAGTGATGCAATATAATGTTATGCGTCATATAGTTATGCAATGTAGCGTTATACGTTATAACGTAACAGTATATAACGTTAGACATCATATAGTGATGCAATATATCGTTATACGTTATAACTTAACAGTATATAACGTTATACGTCATATAGTGATGCAGTATAACGTTATAAGTTATAACGTAATAGTATATAACGTTATACGTCACATAGTAATTGCATTATGTCGTTATACGTTATAACGTAATACTCCGTAACGTTATACGTGATATGGTGATGCAATATAAAGCGATACCTCATATAGAGGTGAAATATGACGGTATACGTTATAACGTAACAGTATATGACGTTATACGTCATACAGAGATGCAGTATAAGGTTATACGTCATATAGTGATGCAATATAGCATTATACGTTATAACTTAATAGTATGTAACGTTAGACATCATATAGTGATGCAATATATCGTTATACGTTATAACGTAATAGTATATAACGTTATATGTCATATAGTGATGCAATATAAAGCGATACGTCATATAGAGATATAAATATAACGGCATACGTTATAACGTAACAGTGTATAACGTTATACGTCATACAGAGATGCAGTATAAAGTTATACGTCTTATAGTGATGCAATATAGCGTTATACGTTATAACGTAATAGTATGTAACGTTAGACATCATATAGTGATGCAATATATCGTTATACGTTATAACGTAATAGTATATAACGTTATACGTCATATAGTGATGCAATATAAAGCGATACGTCATATAGAGATATAAATATAACGGCATACGTTATAACGTAACAGTGTATAACGTTATACGTCATACAGAGATGCAGTATAAAGTTATACGTCATATAGTGATGCAATATAGCGTTATACGTTATAATGTAATATTATGTAACGTTCGACATCATATAGTGATGCAATATATCGTTATACGTTATAACGTAATAGTATATGACGTTATACGTCATATAGGGATGCTATATATCGTTATAAGTGATATAGTGATGCTAAATAAAGTTATGGCTTATAAAGTAATAGTATATAACGTTATACGTCATATAGTGATGCAATATAAAGCGATACGTCATATAGAGATATAAATATAACGGTATACGTTATAACGTAACAGTGTATAACGTTATACGTCATAGAGTGATGCAATATATCGTTGTAAGTGATATAGTGATGCAATATAACGTTATACGTTATAACGTAATGGTATATAACGTTATACGGCATATAGATATGCAATGTAACGTTATACGTTATAACGTAATAGTCTATATCGTTATACTGCACATAGTGATGGAATATATCGTTATACGTCACATAGTGGTGCAATATATCGTTATACGTTATAACGTAATAGTATATAACGTTAGACATCATATAGTGATGGAATATATCGTTATACGTTATAAAGTAACAGTATATAACGTTATACGTCATACAGTGATGCAATATGTCGCTATACGTTATAACGTAATGCTCCATAACATTATACGTTATATAGTGATACAATATAACGTTATACGTTATAACGTAATGGTATATAACGTTATACGTCATATAGTGATGGAATATAGCGTTATACGTTATAACATAATAGTGCATAACGTTATGCGTCATATAGTTATGCAGTATAACGTTATAAGTGATATAGTGATGCAATACATCGTTATAACTTATAACGTAATAATATATAACGTTATACAACATATAGAGATGCAATATAAAGTTATACGTCATATAGTGATGGAATATAGCGTTATACGTTATAACGTAATAGTATATAACGTTACACGTCATATAGTGATGCAATATAACGTTGTAAGTGATATAGTCATGCAATATATCGTTATACCTTATAACGTAATAGTATATAACGTTATACAACATATAGAGATGCAATATAAATTTATACGTCAAATAGTGATGGAATATAGCGTTATACGTTATAACGTAATAGTATAAACGTTACGCGTCATATAGTGATGCAGTAATACTTTATACGTCATATAGAGATGCAATATAGCGTTATACGTTATATCGTAATAGTATATGACGTTATACGTCATATAGTGATGCAATATAATGTTATGCGTCATATAGTTATGCAATGTAGCGTTATACGTTAAAACGTAACAGTATATAACGTTAGACATCATATAGTGATGCAATATATCGTTATACGTTATAACTTAACAGTATATAACGTTATACGTCACATAGTAATGCATTATGTCGTTATACGTTATAACGTAATACTCCGTAACGTTATACGTGATATAGTGATGCAATATATAGCGATACGTCATATAGAGATGTAATATGACGGTATACGTTATAACGTAACAGTATATGACGTTATACGTCATACAGAGATGCGGTATAATGTTATACGTCATACAGTGATGCAATATAGCGTTATACGTTATAGCGTAATAGTATATAACGTTAGACATCATATAGTGATGCAATATATCGTTATACGTTATAGCGTAATAGTATATAACGTTATACGTCATATAGTGATGCAATATAAAGCGATACTTCATATAGAGATATAAATATAACGGTATACGTTATAACGTAATAGTATATAACGTTATACGTCATATAGTGATGCAGTATAACGTTATAAGTTATAACGTAATAGTATATAACGTTATACGTCACATAGTAATTGCATTATGTCGTTATATGTTATAACGTAATACTCCGTAACGTTATACGTGATATAGTGATGCAATATAAAGCGATACGCCATGTAGAGATGAAATATGACGGTATACGTTATAACGTAACAGTATATGACGTTATACGTCAAATAGTGATGCAATATAATGTTATGCGTCATATAGTTATGCAACGTAGCGTTATAAGATATAACGTAATAGTATATAACGTTAGACATGATATAGTGATGCAATATATCGTTATACGTTATAACGTAACAGTATGTAACGTTATACGTCACATAGTGATGCAATATAAAGCGATACTTCATATAGAGATATAAATATAACGGTATACGTTATAACGTAATAGTATATAACGCTAGACATCATATAGTGACGCAATATATCGTTATAGGTTATAACGTAACAGTATATAACGTTATACGTCATATAGAGATGCAATCTAACGTTATACGTCATATAGTGATGGAATATAGCGTTATACGTTATAACGTAACAGTGTATAACGTTATACGTCATAGAGTGACGCAATATAGCGTTATTCGTTATAACGTAATAGTATATGACGTTATACGTCATATAGGGATGCTATATAACGTTATAAGTGATATAGTGATGCTAAATAACGTTATGGCTTATAAAGTAATAGTATATAACGTTATACGTCATATAGTGATGCAATATAAAGCGATACGTCATATAGAGATATAAATATAACGGTATACGTTATATCGTAACAGTATATAACGTTATACGTTATAACGTAATGGTATATAACGTTATACGTCATATAGAGATGCAATGTAACGTTATACGTTATAACGTAATAGTCCATATCGTTATACTGCAAATAGTGATGGAATATATCGTTATACGTCACATAGTGGTGCAATATATCGTTATACGTTATAACGTAATAGTCTATAACGTTAGACATCATATAGTGATGGAATATATCGTTATACGTCATAAAGTAACAGTATATAACGTTATACGTCATATAGCGATGCAATATGTCGCTATACGTTATAACGTAATGCTCCATAACATTATACGTTATATAGTGATACAATATAACGTTATACGTTATAACGTAATGGTATATAACGTTATACGTCATATAGAGATGCAATCTAACGTCATACGTCATATAGTGATGGAATATAGCGTTATACGTTATAACATAATAGTGCATAACGTCATGCGTCATATAGTTATGCAGTATAACGTTATAAGTGATATAGTGATGCAATACATCGTTATACCTTATAACGTAATAGTATATAACGTTATACAACATATAGAGATGCAATATAAAGTTATACGTCATATAGTGATGGAATATAGCGTTATACGTTATAACGTAATAGTATATAACGTTACACGTCATATAGTGATGCAATATAACGTTGTAAGTGATATAGTCATGCAATATATCGTTATACCTTATAACGTAATAGTATATAACGTTATATGTCATATAGTTATGCAGTATAACGTTATAGGTTATAACGTAATACTCCGTAACGTTATACGTGACATAGTGATGCAACATAACGTTATACGTTATAACATAATAGTGCATAACGTTATGCGTCATATAGTGATGAAATATAACGTTATAAGTGATATAGTGATGCAATACATCGTTATACCTTATAACGTAATAGTATATAACGTTATACAACATATAGAGATGCAATATAAAGTTATACGTCATATAGTGATGGAATATAGCGTTATACGTTATAACGTAATAGTATAAACGTTACGAGTCATATAGTGATGCAGTAATACTTTATACGTCATATAGAGATGCAATATAGCGTTATACGTTATATCGTAATAGGATATGACGTTATACGTCATATAGTGATGCAATATAATGTTATGCGTCATATAGTTATGCAATGTAGCGTTATACGTTATAACGTAACAGTATATAATGTTAGACATCATATAGTGATGCAATATATCGTTATACGTTATAACTTAACAGTATATAACGTTATACGTCACATAGTAATGCATTATGTCGTTATACGTTATAACGTAATACTCCGTAACGTTATACGTGATATAGTGATGCAATATATAGCGATACGTCATATAGAGATGTACTATGACGGTATACGTTATAACGTAACAGTATATGACGTTGTACGTCATACAGAGATGCGGTATAGAGTTATACGTCATACAGTGATGCAATATAGCGTTATACGTTATAACGTAATAGTATATAACGTTAGACATCATATAGTGATGCAATATATCGTTATACGTTATAGCGTAATAGTATATAATGTTATACGTCATATAGTGATGCAATATAAAGCGATACTTCATATGGAGATATAAATATAACGGTATACGTTATAACGTAATAGTGTATAACGTTATACGTCATATAGTGATGCAGTATAACGTTATAGGTTATAACGTAATAGTATATAACGTTATACGTCACATAGTAATTGCATTATGTCGTTATACGTTATAACGTAATACTCCGTAACGTTATACGTGATATACTGATGCAATATAAAGCGATACGTCATGTAGAGATGAAATATGACGGTATACGTTATAACGTAACAGTATATGACGTTATACGTCAAATAGTGATGCAATATAATGTTATGCGTCATATAGTTATGCAATGTAGCGTTATAAGTTATAACGTAATAGTATATAACGTTAGATATCATATAGTGATGCAATATATCGTCATACGTTATAACGTAACAGTATGTAACGTTATACGTCACATAGTGATGCAATATAAAGTTATACGTCATGTAGAGATGCAATATAATGTTGTACGGCATATAGCGATGACATATAGCTTTATACGTTATAACGTAATAGTATATGACGTTATACGTCATATAGTGATGCAATATAATGTTATGCGTCATATAGTTATGCAATGTAGCGTTATAAGATATAACGTAATAGTATATAACGCTAGACATCATATAGTGACGCAATATATCGTTATAGGTTATAACGTAACAGTATATAACGTTATACGTCATATAGTGATGCAATATAAAGCGATACGTCATGTAGTGATGCAATATATCGTTATACGTTATAACGTAACAGTATATAACGTTATACGTCATATAGTGATGCAATATAAAGTGATACGTTGTAAAGTAATAGTATATAACGTTATACGTCACATAGTAATGCAATATGACGCTATACGTTATAACGTAATAATCCATAACGTTATAAGTGATATAGTGATGCAATATAACTTTGTAAGTGATGTAGTGATGCAATATAACGGTATGCGTTATAACGTAATATTATATAAGGTTATACTTCATATAGTGATGCAATATAACGTTGTAAGTGATATTGTGATGCAACATAACGTTATGCGTTATAACGTAATATTATATAAGGTTATACTTCATATAGTGATGCAATATAACGTTATAAGTTATAACGTAATAGTATAAACGTTATACGTCATATAGTGATGCAATAATACGTTATACGTCATATAGAGATGCAATATAACGTTATACGTTATAACGTAATAGTCTATATATTTATACGTCATATAGTGATGCAATATAACGTTGTAAGTGATATAGTGATGCAATATGTCGTTATACCTTATAACGTAATAGTATATAACGTTATACGTCATATAGTGATGCAATATAATGCGATACGTCATATAGAGATGAAATATAACGGTATACGTTATAACGTAATAGTGTATAACGTTATACGTCATATAGTGGTGCAATATAATGTTATAAGTCATATAGTGGTGCAATATAACGTTATGCCTTATAACGTAATATTATATAAGGTTATACTTCATATAGTGATGCAATATAACGTTATAAGTTATAACGTAATAGTATAAACATTACGCGTCATATAGTGATGCAATAATACGTTATACGTCATATTGAGATGCAATATAAAGTTATATGTCATATAGAGATGCAATATAGCGTTATACGTTATAACGTAATAGTATATGACGTTACACGTCATATAGAGATGCAATATAAAGTTATATGTCATATAGAGATGCAATATAGCGTTATACGTTATAACGTAACAGTATATAACGTTATACGTCATATAGAGATGCAATATAACGTTATACGTTATAACGTAATAGTCTATATATTTATACGTCATATAGTGATGCAATATATAGTTACACGTCATATAGTGATGCAATATATCGTTATACGTTATATCGTAATTATATATAACGTTATACGTCATATAGAGATGCAATATAACGTTATACGTTATAACGTAATAGTCTATATATTTATACGTCATATAGTGATGCAATATATAGTTATACGTCATATAGTGATGCAATATATCGTTATACGTTATAACGTAATAGTATATAACGTTATACGTCATATAGTGATGCAATATAATGCGATACGTAATATGGAGATGAAATATAACGGTATACGTTATAACGTAATAGTGTATAACGTTATACGTCATATAGTGGTGCAATATAATGTTATAAGTCATATAGTGATGCAATATAATGTTATGCGTCATATAGTTATGCAATGTCGCGTTATACGTTATAACGTAATAGTATAAACGTTATACGTCATATAGAGATGCAATATAAAGTTATACGTCGTATAGTGGTGCAATATATCGTTATACGTTATAAAGTAATAGTATATAACGTTAGACATTATATGGTGATGCAATATATCATTATACGTTATAACGTAATAGTATATAACGTTATACGTCATATAGTGATGCAATATAAAGTTATACGTCATATAGTGGTGCAATATGTCGTTATGCGTTATAAAGTAATAGTATATAACTTTATACGTCATATAGTGGTGCAATATAACGTTATACGTCATATAGAGATGCAATATAATGTTATACGTTCTAACGTAAAATTCTATATCGTTATAAGTCAAATAGTAATGCAGTATATCGTTATAGGTTGTAACGTAATAGTATATAAACTTTATACGTCACATAGTAATGCAATCTGTCGCTATACGTTATAACGTAATACTGCATAACTTTATACGTGATATAGTGATGCAATATAACGTTATGCGTTATAACGTAATAGTATATAACGTTATACGCCATATAGTGGTGCAATATATCGTTATGCGTTATAACGTAATGGTATATAACGTTATACTTCACATAGTGATGGAATATATAGTTATACCTTATATCGTAATAGTATATAACGTTATACGTCATATAGTGGTGCAATATATCGTTATACGTTATAAAGTAATAGTATATAACGTTATACGTCATATAGTGATGCAGTATAACGTTATAGGTTATAAAGTAATAGTCTATATCGTTATACGTCATATATAGCGATGCAATATAGCGTTATACGTTATAACGTAATCGTATATAACGTTAGACATCATATAGTGATGGAATATATCGTTAAACTTTATAAAGTAATAGTATATAACGTTATACGTCATATAGTGATGGAATATACCGTTATACGTTATAAAGTAACAGTATATAACGTTATACGTCATATAGTGATGCAGTATAATGTTATACGATATAACGTAATAGTCTATATCGTTATGCGTCATATAGTGATGCAATATAAAGTTATACGTCATATAGAGATGCAATATAATGTTGTACGTCATATAGCGATGAAACATAACGTTATACGTTATAACGTAATAGTATATGACGTTATACGTCATATAGTGATGCAATATAGTGTTAAACGTTATAACGTAATGTTATATAACGTTAGACATCATATAGTGATGCAATATATCGTTATACGTTATAACGTAATAGTATATAACGTTATACGTCATATAGTGATGCAATATATCGTTATACGTTATAAAGTAATAGTATATAACGTTATACGTCACATAGTAATGCAATATGACGCTATACGTTATAACGTAATAATCCATAACGTTATACGTGATATAGTGATGCAATATAACTTTGTAAGTGATATAGTGATGCAATATAACGGTATGCGTTATAACGTAATATTATATAAGGTTATACTTCATATAGTGATGCAATATAACGTTGTAAGTGATATAATGGTGCAACATAACGTTATGCGTTATAACGTAATGTTATATAAGGTTATACTTCATATAGTGATGCAATATAACGTTATAAGTTATAACGTAATAGTATAACCGTTATACGTCATATAGTGATGCAATAATACGTTATACGTCATATACAGATGCAATATAACGTTATACGTTATAACGTAATAGTCTATATATTTATACGTCATATAGTGATGCAATATAACGTTGTAAGTGATATAGTGATGCAATATATCGTTATACCTTATAACGTAATAGTATATAACGTTATACGTTATATAGTGGTGCAATATAATGTTATAAGTCATATAGTGGTGCAATATAACGTTATGCCTTATAACGTAATATTATATAAGGTTATACTTCATATAGTGATGCAATATAACGTTATAAGTTATAACGTAATAGTATAAACGTTACGCGTCATATAGTGATGCAATAATACGTTATACGTCATATAGAGATGCAATATAAAGTTATATGTCATATAGAGATGCAATATAGCGTTATACGTTATAACGTAATAGTATATGACGTTACACGTCATATAGAGATGCAATATAAAGTTATATGTCATATAGAGATGCAATATAGCGTTATACGTTATAACGTAACAGTATATAACGTTATAAGTCATATAGTGATGCAGTATAACGTTGTAAGTGATATAGTGATGCAATATATCGTTATACCATATAACGTAATAGTATATAACGTTATACGTCATATAGTTATGCAGTATAACGTTATACGTTATAACGTAATAGTCTATATATTTATACGTCATATAGTGATGCAATATAAAGTTATACGTCATATAGTGGTGCAATATATCGTCATGCGTTATAACGTAATAGTATATAAAGTTATACGTCATATAGTGATGCAATATAATGCGATACGTCATATAGAGATGCAATATAACGTTATACGTTATAACGTAATAGTATAAACATTACGCGTCATATAGTGATGCAATAATACGTTATACGTCATACTGAGATGCAATATAAAGTTATATGTCATATAGAGATGCAATATAGCGTTATACGTTATAACGTAATAGTATATGACGTTACACGTCATATAGAGATGCAATATAAAGTTATATGTCATATAGAGATGCAATATAGCGTTATACGTTATAACGTAACAGTATATAACGTTATACGTCATATAGAGATGCAATATAACGTTATACGTTATAACGTAATAGTCTATATATTTATACGTCATATAGTGATGCAATATATAGTTACACGTCATATAGTGATGCAATATATCGTTATACGTTATATCGTAATTATATATAACGTTATACGTCATATAGAGATGTAATATAACGTTATACGTTATAACGTAATAGTCTATATATTTATACGTCATATAGTGATGCAATATATAGTTATACGTCATATAGTGATGCAATATATCGTTATACGTTATAACGTAATAGTATATAACGTTATACGTCATATAGTGATGCAATATAATGCGATACGTAATATGGAGATGAAATATAACGGTATACGTTATAACGTAATAGTGTATAACGTTATACGTCATATAGTGGTGCAATATAATGTTATAAGTCATATAGTGATGCAATATAATGTTATGCGTCATATAGTTATGCAATGTCGCGTTATACGTTATAACGTAATAGTATAAACGTTATACGTCATATAGAGATGCAATATAAAGTTATACGTCGTATAGTGGTGCAATATATCGTTATACGTTATAAAGTAATAGTATATAACGTTAGACATTATATGGTGATGCAATATATCATTATACGTTATAACGTAATAGTATATAACGTTATACGTCATATAGTGATGCAATATAAAGTTATACGTCATATAGTGGTGCAATATGTCGTTATGCGTTATAAAGTAATAGTATATAACTTTATACGTCATATAGTGGTGCAATATAACGTTATACGTCATATAGAGATGCAATATAATGTTATACGTTCTAACGTAAAATTCTATATCGTTATAAGTCAAATAGTAATGCAGTATATCGTTATAGGTTGTAACGTAATAGTATATAAACTTTATACGTCACATAGTAATGCAATCTGTCGCTATACGTTATAACGTAATACTGCATAACTTTATACGTGATATAGTGATGCAATATAACGTTATGCGTTATAACGTAATAGTATATAACGTTATACGCCATATAGTGGTGCAATATATCGTTATGCGTTATAACGTAATGGTATATAACGTTATACTTCACATAGTGATGGAATATATAGTTATACCTTATATCGTAATAGTATATAACGTTATACGTCATATAGTGGTGCAATATATCGTTATACGTTATAAAGTAATAGTATATAACGTTATACGTCATATAGTGATGCAGTATAACGTTATAGGTTATAAAGTAATAGTCTATATCGTTATACGTCATATATAGCGATGCAATATAGCGTTATACGTTATAACGTAATAGTATATAACGTTAGACATCATATAGTGATGGAATATATCGTTAAACTTTATAAAGTAATAGTATATAACGTTATACGTCATATAGTGATGGAATATACCGTTATACGTTATAAAGTAACAGTATATAACGTTATACGTCATATAGTGATGCAGTATAATGTTATACGATATAACGTAATAGTCTATATCGTTATGCGTCATATAGTGATGCAATATAAAGTTATACGTCATATAGAGATGCAATATAATGTTGTACGTCATATAGCGATGAAACATAACGTTATACGTTATAACGTAATAGTATATGACGTTATACGTCATATAGTGATGCAATATAGTGTTAAACGTTATAACGTAATGTTATATAACGTTAGACATCATATAGTGATGCAATATATCGTTATACGTTATAACGTAATAGTATATAACGTTATACGTCATATAGTGATGCAATATATCGTTATACGTTATAAAGTAATAGTATATAACGTTATACGTCACATAGTAATGCAATATGACGCTATACGTTATAACGTAATAATCCATAACGTTATACGTGATATAGTGATGCAATATAACTTTGTAAGTGATATAGTGATGCAATATAACGGTATGCGTTATAACGTAATATTATATAAGGTTATACTTCATATAGTGATGCAATATATCGTTGTAAGTGATATAATGGTGCAAAATAACGTTATGCGTTATAACGTAATGTTATATAAGGTTATACTTCATATAGTGATGCAATATAACGTTATAAGTTATAACGTAATAGTATAAACGTTATACGTCATATAGTGATGCAATAATACGTTATACGTCATATAGAGATGCAATATAACGTTATACGTTATAACGTAATAGTCTATATATTTATACGTCATATAGTGATGCAATATAACGTTGTAAGTGATATAGTGATGCAATATATCGTTATACCTTATAACGTAATAGTATACAACGTTATACGTCATATAGTTATGCAGTATAACGTTATAGGTTATAACGTAATAGTATATTACGTTATACGTCACATAGTAATGCAATATGTCGCTATAAGTTATAACGTAATGCTCCATAACATTATACGTTATATAGTGATACAATATAACGTTATACGTTATATTGTAATTATATATAACGTTATACGTCATATAGAGATGCAATATAACGTTATACGTTATAACGTAATAGTCTATATATTTATACGTCATATAGTGATGCAATATAAAGTTATACGTCATATAGTGGTGCAATATATCGTCATGCGTTATAACGTAATAGTATATAACGTTATACGTCATATAGTGATGCAGTATAATGCGATACGTCATATAGAGATGAAATATAACGGTATACGTTATAACGTAATAGTGTATAACGTTATACGTTATATAGTGGTGCAATATAATGTTATAAGTCATATAGTGGTGCAATATAACGTTATAAGTTATAACGTAATAGTATAAACGTTATACGTCATATAGTGATGCAATAATACGTTATACGTCATATAGGGCTGCAATATAACGTTATACGTTATAACGTAATAGTCTATATATTTATACGTCATATAGTGATGCAATATAACGTTGTAAGTGATATAGTGATGCAATATATCGTTATACCTTATAACGTAATAGTATATAACGTTATACGTCATATAGTTATGCAGTATAGCGTTATAGGTTATACGTAATGGTATATTACGTTTTACATCACATAGTAATGCAATATGTCGCTATACGTTATAACGTAATGCTCCATAACATTATACGTTATATAGTGATACAATATAACGTTATACGTTATATTGTAATTATATATAACGTTATACGTCATATAGAGATGCAATATAACGTTATACGTTATAACGTAATAGTCTATATATTTGTACGTCATATAGTGATGCAATATAAAGTTATACGTCATATAGTGGTGCAATATATCGTCATGCGTTATAACGTAATAGTATATAACGTTATACGTCATATAGTGATGCAATATAATGCGATACGTCATATAGAGATGAAATATAACGGTATACGTTATAACGTAATAGTGTATAACGTTATACGTTATAACGTAATAGTCTATATCGTTATACTGCACATATTGATGGAATATATCGTTATACGTCACATAGTGGTGCAATATATCGTTATACGTTATAACGTAATAGTATATAACGTTAGACATCATATAGTGATGGAATATATCGTTATACGTTATAAAGTAACAGTATATAACGTTATACGTCATATAGTGATGCAATATGTCGCTATACGTTATAACGTAATGCTCCATAACATTATACGTTATATAGTGATACAATATAAGGTTATACGTTATAACGTAATGGTATATAACGTTATACGTCATATAGAGATGCAATCTAACGTTATACGTCATATAGTGAAGGAATATAGCGTTATACGTTATAACATAATAGTGCATAACGTTATGCGTCATATAGTTATGCAGTATAACGTTATAAGTGATATAGTGATGCAATACATCGTTATACCTTATAACGTAATAGTATATAACGTTATACAACATATAGAGATGCAATATAAAGTTATACGTCATATAGTGATGGAATATAGCGTTATACATTATAACGTAATAGTATATAACGTTACACGTCATATAGTGATGCAATATAACGTTGTAAGTGATATAGTCATGCAATATATCGTTATACCTTATAACGTAATAGTATATAACGTTATATGTCATATAGTTATGCAGTATAACGTTATAGGTTATAACGTAATACTCCGTAACGTTATACGTGACATAGTGATGCAACATAACGTTATACGTTATAACATAATAGTGCATAACGTTATGCGTCTTATAGTGATGAAATATAACGTTATAAGTGATATAGTGATGCAATACATCGTTATACCTTATAACGTAATAGTATATAACGTTATACAACATATAGAGATGCAATATAAAGTTATACGTCATATAGTGATGGAATATAGCGTTATACGTTATAACGTAATAGTATAAACGTTACGCGTCATATAGTGATGCAGTAATACTTTATACGTCATATAGAGATGCAATATAGCGTTATACGTTATATCGTAATAGTATATGACGTTATACGTCATATAGAGATGCAATATAACGTTATACGTTATAACGTAATAGTCTATATATTTATACGTCATATAGTGATGCAATATATAGTTACACGTTATATAGTGATGCAATATATCGTTATACGTTATATCGTAATTATATATAACGTTATACGTCATATAGAGATGCAATATAACGTTATACGTTATAACGTAATAGTCTATATATTTATACGTCATATAGTGATGCAATATATAGTTATACGTCATATAGTGATGCAATATATCGTTATACGTTATAACGTAATAGTATATATATTTATACGTCATATAGTGATGCAATATATCGTTATACGTTATAACGTAATAGTATATAACGTTAGACATCATATAGCGAAGGAATATATCGTTAAACGTTATAAAGTAATAGTATATACCGTTATACGTCATATAGTGATGCAGTATAATGTTATAGGATATAACGTAATAGTCTATATCGTTATACGTCATATAGTGATGCAATATAGCGTTATACGTTATAACGTAATATTATATAACGTTAGACATCATATAGTGATGCAATATATCGTTATACGTTATAACGAAATAGTATATAACGTTATACGTCATATAGTGATGCAATATAAAGTTATACGTCATATAGAGATGTAATATAATGTTGTACGTCATATAGCGATGAAATATAACGTTATACGTTATAACGTAATAGTATATGACGTTATACGTCATATAGTGATGCAATATAACGTTATACGTTATAACGTAATAGTATATAACGTCATACGTCATATAGTGATGAAATATAATGTTATACATTATAACGTAATAGTATATATCGTTATGCGACATAACGTAATAGTGTGTAACGATATACGTCATATAGTGATGCAATGTATCGTTATACGTTGTAACGTTAATGTATATAACGTTACACGATATATAGTGATGCAATATAACGTTATACGACATATAGTGATTGAATATAACGTTATACGTCATATAGTGATGCAATATATCGTTATACGTTATAACGTAATAGTATACAACGTTATGCGTCATAACGTAATAGTTTATAACGTTATACGTCATATAGTTATGCAATATAACGTTATACTTCATACCGTAGTAGTATATAACATTGTACGTCATATAGTGATGGGATATAACGTTATACGTCCTATAGTGATGCACTATAAAGTTATACGTCATATAGTGATGCGATATAACGTTATACCTTATAACGTAATAGTGTACAACGTTATACCTTATAAAGTAAAAGTATATAACGTTATAACCCATATAGTGATGCTATATAACGTTATACGTTATTACGTAATAGTATCTGGCGTTATACGTCATTTAGTGATGCAATATAACGTTGTACGTAATATAGTGAAGGAATATAACATTATACGTCACATAGTGAGCAATATATCGTTATACTTTATAACGTAATAGTATATAACGTTATGCGTCATAACGTAATAGTGTATATCGTTATACCTCATATAGTGATGCGATCTATCGTTATACGTTATAACATTACAGTATATAGCGTTACACGTCATATAATGTTGCAATATATCGTTATACGTTACAACCTAATAGTACATAACCCTATACCTTATATAGTGATGCGATATGACGTTATGCGTCATAACGTTATAGTGTATAACGTTATACGTCATATAGTGATGCAATGTATCGTTATACGTTATAACGTTACAGTATATAACGTTACACGTCATATAGTGATGCAATATATCGTAATACGTTATAACGTAATAGTATATAACTTTATGCGTCATAAGGTAATAGTGTATAACGTTATACCTCATATAGTTATGCAATGTATCGTTATACGTCATAAGGATAATGTATATAACGTTACACGTCATATAGTGATGCAATATAACGTTATACGACATATAGTGATTGAATATAACGTTATACGTCATATAGTGATGCAATATATCGTTATACGTTACAACGTAATAGTATACAATGTTATGCGTCATAACGTAATAGTGTTTAACGATATACGTCATATAGTTATGCAATGTATCGTTATACGTTATAACGTTACAGTGTATAACGTTACACGTCATATAGTGATGCTATATAACGTTATACGTTATTGCGTAATAGTATATAGCGTTATGAATCATAACGTTATAGTGTATAACGTTATACGTCATATAGTGATGCAATGTATCGTTATACGTTATAACGTTAATATATATAACGTTACACGTCATATAGTGATGCAATATAAAGTCATACGACATATAGTGATTGAATATAACGTCATGCGTCATATAGTGATGCAATAAATCGTTATACGTTATAACGTAATAGTATATAACATTGTGCGTCATAACGCAACAGTATATCACGTTACACTTCATATAGTGATGCAATATATCGTTATGCGTTATAACGTAATAATATATAGTGTTATGCGTCATAACATAATAGTGAATAACGTTATGCGTCATATAGTGATGGGATATAACGTTATACGTCCTATAGTGATGCACTTTAACGTTATAGGTCATATAGCGATGCGATATAACGTTATACCTTATAACGTAATAGTATACAACGTTATACATTATAACGTAAAAGTATATAACGTTATACCCCATGTAGTGATGCTATATAACGTTATACGTTATTACGTAATAGTATATAGCGTTATGAATCATAACGTAATAGTGTATAACGTTATACGTCATATAGTGATGCAATGTATCGTTATACTTTATAACGTTACAGTATATAAGGTTACACGTCATATAGTGATGCAATATATCGTAATACGTTATAACGTAATAGTATATAGCGTTATGAATCATAACGTAATAGTGTATAACGTTATACCTCATATAGTGATGCAATGTATCGTTATACGTCATAACGTTAATGTATATAACGTTACACGTCATATAGTGATGCAATATAACGTTATACGACATATAGTGATTGAATATAACGTTATACGTCATATAGTGATGCAATATATCGTTATACGTTATAACGTAATAGTATACAACGTTATGCGTGATAACGTAATAGTGTGTAACGATATACGTCATATAGTTATGGAATGTATCGTTATACGTTATAACGTTACAGTATATAACGTTACACCTCATATAGTGATGCTATATAACGATATACGTTATTGCGTAATAGTATATAGCGTTATGAATCATAACGTAATAGTGTATAACGTTATACGTCATATAGTGATGCAATGTATCGTTATACGTTATGACGTTAATGTATATAACGTTACACGTCATATAGTGATGCAATATAACGTCATACGACATATAGTGATTGAATATAACGTTATACGTCATATAGTGATGCAATAAATCGTTATACGTTATAACGTAATAGTATACAACGTTATGCGTGATAACGTAATAGTGTTTAACGATATACGTCATATAGTTATGCAATGTATCGTTATACGTTATAACGTTACAGTATATAACGTTACACGTCATATAGTGATGCTATATAACGTTATACGTTATTGCGTAATAGTATATAGCGTTATGAATCATAACGTAATAGTGTATAACGTTATACGTCATATAGTGATGCAATGTATGGTTATACGTTATGACGTTAATGTATATAACGTTACACGTCATATAGTGATGCAATATAACGTCATACGACATATAGTGATTGAATATAACGTTATACGTCATATAGTGATGCAATGAATCGTTATACGTTATAACGTAATAGTATATAACGTTATGCGTCATAACGTAATAGTGTATAACGATATACGTTATAAAGTGATGCAATGTATCGTTCTACGTTATAACGTTAATGTATATAAGGTTACACGTCATATAGTGATGCAATATAACGTTATACGACATATAGTGAGTGAATATAACATTACACGTCATATAGTGATGCAATATATCGTTATACTTTATAACGTAATAGTATATAACATTGTGCGTCATAACGTAACAGTATATAACGTTACACTTCATATAGTGATGCAATATATCGTTATGCGTTATAACGTAATAATATATAGCGTTATGCGTCATAACATAATAGTGAATAACGTTATGCGTCATATAGTGATACAATATAACGTTATGCGTCACATAGTGATGCAATATAACGTTATACGCCATACTGTGATGCAATACAACGTTACACGTCATATAGTGATGCAATATAACGTTATACGACATATAGTGATTGAATATAACGTTATACGTCATATAGTGATGCAATATATCGTTATACGTTATAACGTAATAGTATACAACGTTATGCGTGATAACGTAATAGTGTGTAACGATATACGTCATATAGTTATGGAATGTATCGTTATACGTTATAACGTTACAGTATATAACGATACACGTCATATAGTGATGCAATATAACGTTATACGTCCTATAGAGATGCAATCTAACGTTATACGTTATAACGTAATATTAAATAACGTTGTACGTTGTAACGTAATAGTATATAGCTTTATACGACACTTAGTGATGCAATATAACGTTATACGTCATATAATGATGGAATATAACGTTATACGTCATATAGTGAAGGAATATAACATTATACGTCATATAGTGATGCAATATAATGTTATGCGTCATATAGTTATGCAATGTAGCGCTATACGTTATAACGTAATAGTATATAACGCTAGACATCATATAGTGACGCAATATATCGTTATAGGTTATAACGTAACAGCATATAACGTTATACGTCATATAGTGATGCAATATACAGTGATACGTCATACAGTGGTGCAATATATCGTTCCACGCTGTAACGTCATAGTATATAACGTTATGCGTCATATTGTGATGCAATATAGTGTTATACGTTCTAACGTAATGTTATATAACGTTAGACATCATATAGTGATGCAATATATCGTTATACGTTGTAAAGTAATAGTATATAACGTTATACGTCACATGGTAATGCAATATGACGCTATACGTTATAACGTAATAATCCATAACGTTATACGTGATATAGTGATGCAATATAACTTTGTAAGTGATATAGTGATGCAATATAACGGCATGCGTTATATCGTAATATTATATAAGGTTATACTTCATATAGTGATGCAATATAACGTTGTAAGTGATACAGTGACGCAACATAACGTTATGCGTTATAACGTAATATTATATAAGGTTATACTTCATATAGTGATGCAATATAACGTTATAAGTTATAACGTAATAGTATAAACGTTATACGTCATATAGTGATGCAATAATACGTTATACGTCATATAGAGATGCAATATAACGTTATACGTTATAACGTAATAGTCTATATATTTATACGTCATATAGTGATGCAATATAACGTTGTAAGTGATATAGTGATGCAATATATCGTTATACCTTATAACGTAATAGTATATAACGTTATACGTCATATAGTTATGCAGTATAACGTTATAGGTTATACGTAATGGTATATTACGTTTTACATCACATAGTAATGCAATATGTCGCTATACGTTATAACGTAATGCTCCATAACATTATACGTTATATAGTGATACAATATAACGTTATACGTTATAACGTAATGGTATATAACATTATACGTCATATAGAGATGCAATATTACGCTATTCGTTATAACGTAATAGTCTATATATTTATACGTCATATAGTGATGCAATATAATGTTATACGTCATATAGTGGTGCAATATATCGTCATGCGTTATAACGTAATAGTATATAACGTTATACGTCATATAGTGATGCAATATAATGCGATACGTCATATAGAGATGAAATATAACGGTATACGTTATAAAGTAATAGTGTATAACGTTATACGTCATATAGTGGTGCAATATAATGTTATAAGTCATATAGTGGTGCAATATAACGTTATGCCTTATAACGTAATATTATATAAGGTTATACTTCATATAGTGATGCAATATAACGTTATAAGTTATAACGTAATAGTATAAACGTTACGCGTCATATAGTGATGCAATAATACGTTATACGTCATATAGAGATGCAATGTAACGTTATACGTTATAACGTAATAGTCTATATCGTTATACTGCACATAGTGATGGAATATATCGTTATAAGTCACATAGTGGTGCAATATATCGTTATACGTTATAACGTAATAGTATATAACGTTATACGTCATATAGTTATGCAGTATAACGTTATAGGTTATAACGTAATAGTATATTACGTTATACGCCACATAGTAATGCAATATGTCGCTATAAGTTATAACGTAATGCTCCATAACATTATACGTTATATAGTGATACAATATAACGTTATACGTTATATTGTAATTATATATAACGTTATACGTCATATAGAGATGCAATATAACGTTATACGTTATAACGTAATAGTCTATATATTTGTACGTCATATAGTGATGCAATATAAAGTTATACGTCATATAGTGGTGCAATATATCGTCATGCGTTATAACGTAATAGTATATAACGTTATACGTCATATAGTGATGCAATATGATGCGATACGTCATATAGAGATGAAATATAACGGTATACGTTATAACGTAATAGTGTATAACGTTATACGTTATAACGTAATAGTCTATATCGTTATACTGCACATAGTGATGGAATATATCGTTATACGTCACATAGTGGTGCAATATATCGTTATACGTTATAACGTTAATGTATATAACGTTACACGTCATATAGTGATGCAATATAACGTTATACGACACATGGTGATGCAATATAACGTTATACGTCATATAGTGATGCGATATAACGTTATTTCTTCATAACGTAATAGTATATAAAGTTATACGTCATATTGTGATGCAATATAACGTTATATGTACTATATTGACGCAATATAACATTGTACGTCATATAGTGATGCGATATAACGTCATACGTTACAACGTAATAGTATATAACGTTATACGTCATATAGTGATGCGATATAACGTTATTTCTTCATAACGTAATAGTATATAAAGTTATACGTCATATTGTGATGCAATATAACGTTATATGTACTATATTGACGCAATATAACATTGTACGTCATATAGTGATGCGATATAACGTCATACGTTACAACGTAATAGTATATAACGTTATACGTCATATAGTCATGCGATATAACGTTATTCGTGATAACGTAATAATACTTAACTTTATACCTCATATCGTCATGCGATATAACGTTATTCGTTATAACGTAATAGTATAAAACGTTACACGACATAACGTAATAGTATATAACGTCACACGTCATATAGTGGTGCAATATAACGTTATAGGTCCTATAGTGGTGGAATATAACGTTGTACATTATAACGGAATAGTATATATCTTCATACGCCATATAGTGATGCAATATAACGTTATAGGTCCTATAGTGATGGAATATAACGTTGTACATTAGAACGTAATATTATATATCTTTATACGCCACATAGTGATGCAATATAACGTTATTCGTCATAACGTAATAGTATATAACATTATACGTCATATAGTGATGCGATATAACGCCACATAGTGATGCAATATAACGTTATTCGTCCTAACGTAATAGTATATAACATTATACGTCATATAGTGATGCGATATAACGTTATACGCTATAACATAATAGTATATAACGCTATAAGTCATACAGTGATGCAATATGACGTTATACGTCCTATAGTGATGCAATATAACGTTATAGGTCCTATAGTGATGGAATATAACGTTGTACATTATAACGTAATATTATATATCTTTATACGCCACATAGTGATGCAATATAACGTTATACGTCATATCGTAATAGTATATAACATTATACGTCATATAGTGATGCGATATAACGTTATAGGTACTATAGTGATGGAATATAACTTTGTACATTATAACGGAATAGTATATATCTTTATACGCCTTATAGTGATGCAATATAACATTATACCTTGTAATTTAATAGTATATGACGTTATACCTTATAACGTAATCGTATATAACGTTATACGTCATATAGTGGTGCAATATAACGTTCTTATCTATAACGTAATAATATATAACGTTATACGTCATATATTGATGCAACATACGTTATTCGTTATAACGTAATAGTATATAACGTTATACGTCATAACGTAGTAGTATATAACGTTATAAGTCATATCGTGATGCAATATAACGTTATTCCTTTCTAAAGCTACAGCATATAATGTTTGACGTCATATAGTGATGCAATACAACGTTATACGTTATAAAATAATAGTATATACCGTTATAGGTCATATAGAGTTGCGACATAACGATATACGTGATAACGTAATAGTATATAACGCTATACGTCATATTGTGATGCAATATAACGTTATAGGCTATAACGTAATAGTAAAAACGTTACACGACATAACGCAACAGTATATAACGTTATAAGTCATATCGTGATGCAATATAACGTTATACGTCATAACGTAATAGTATATAACTTTATACGTCATATAGTGATGCGATATAACGTTATACGTGATAACGTAATAGTATATAACGCTATACGTCATATTGTGATGCAATATAACGTTATACGTACTATATTGAGGCAATATAACTTTATACGTCATATAGTGATGCAATATAACGTTATACGCTATAACGTAACAGTAAAAACGTTACACGACATAACGCAACAGTGTATAACGTTATAAGTCATACCGTGATGCAGTATAACGTTATACGTCATAACGTAATAGTATATAACGTTATAAGTCACATTGTGATGCAATATAACGTAATACACTATTACGTATTAGTATATAACGTTATACGTCATATAGTGATGCAATATAACGTTATTTCTTCATAACGTAATACTATATTACGTTATACGACATATTGTGGTGCAATATAACGTTATACGCCATAACGTAATAGTAAAAACGTTACACGACATAACGCAACAGTATATAACGTTATAAGTCATATCGTGATGCAATATAACGTTGTACGTCATAACGTAATTGTATATAACATTATACGCCATATAGTGATGCGATATAACGTTATACCTTATAACGTAATAGTATAGAACGTTGCACCACATAACGTATTAGTATATAATGTTATACGTCATATAGTGATGCAATATAAAGTTATTTCTTAATAACGTAATAGTATGTAACTTTATACGCCATATAGTGGTACAATATAACGTTATTCCTTCCTAACGCTATTGCGTATAACGTTATATGTCATATAGTGATGCAAAATATCGTTATACGCCCTATAGTGCTGCAATACAACGTTATACGTTATAACATAATAGTATATACCGTTATATGTCATATAGTGATGCGACATAACGTTATACGTGATAACGTAATAGTATATAACGCTATACGTCATATTGTGATGCAATATAACGTTAAATCTTAATAACGTAATAGTATACAACGTTATACGACATATGGTGATGCAATATAACGTTGTACGTCATATAGTGGTGCGAAATAACGTTATACGTGATAACGTAATAGTATATAATGTTATACCACATATTGTCATGCGATATACCGTTATTCGTTATAATGTAATAGTATATAACGTTATACGTCATATAATGATGCAATATAACGTTATACGTCCTATAGTGTTGGAATATAACGTTACACAATATAACGTAATAGTATATATCTATATACGTCGTATAGTGATGCAATATATCGTTATACATCCTATAGTGATGCAATGCAACGTTAAAAGTCATAACATAATAGTATATAACGTTATATGTCATATACTGATGCGATAAAGCGTTATACGTTATAACGGAATAGTATATAACGTTATACATCATATTGTGATGCAATATAAAGTTATACGTCCTATATAGACGCAGTAGAACGTTATACGTCATATAGTGATGCGATATAACGTTATACCTTATATCGTAATAGTATATAACGTTTTACGACATAACGTAATAGTATATTACGTTATACGACAAAACGTTATAGTATGTAACGTTATACATCATATAGTGATGCTGTCACGTCCCGCGTTCCGCACGTGACGCCACGAACCAATAACTTATGAATAATTAAACACGACCAATAATAATAAATTAACTAATAACTAACCAATCAAAATAAAAAGAATTATACGACAGACAATCAAAATGAAATAAATGAATCAATAAAAAGAAACACTACAACCAATCAGCAATGACATATAAAATACAAATAAAATGAAATGATTAAATGAACCAATAAATAAAACAAGCCGCGATTCAAATGTATGAGATTTCTCTGCGAAAACACATGTATATACACACACGTGTATGCATATCTGTGTGTGTGACCTACTTCGTGAATCTAAATAATTGGTAATCTAATAAAATATAAAAGAAATAAAATATACTACACTACATCAACATTCTAATAAAAGAGAAAATTGTATACAAGATTACTCTGCGACACACACATATATAGATATACACATGCGTACGCGTATCTTTGGGAAAAATTCATAATATATATATATATATATGTAAGTATACGTTATTAAACCATTAAAACGCAAAAAATAAATATATAGATTTACATTTCTACGAACCTAGAGAATTATATACGAAATCCACATTATGGAATATTCAACCAATTAACGATACGAGAAACAATGAGAATAACAATACGTGCACATATACATATGCATGTATATATTTTACATAATGGTAAATTACATTGTGAAATGTATATATATATATACACATATTATTATATCGAACAACTACTCATCTAATATACAAAACCACCTTGTAAAAATTACATTACTGAACATTCAACTAAACCAACTGAAGATTTAGTATAATAATATATAATAATATAATAATATATATATATACATAGATATGTGAAATAGCGTTGTATATAACCGGAAACAATACAAATGTCACACGACTTCTTCAACGACTTCGACTCTTCGTTCCTGCCGACAACACCTCACACGATGACTGCGTCTTCTAGGGCCACTTACGGATTCTTTACAATTCTTCTTCTTCTTGCACTGAAATATCATATGCAGTGAATAAAACACGAAAGAAGCAGGATGAACTAAATAAAAGAAATCATAACAAGATACACACCGAGACAGTCCGCATGGGAACCTCTGACGAAGATACCTCCGTATCTATCATTAAACGCATAATAATCAAGATGCACAAACCTCATTTGGAAGTCGACACCACTCACAGCGTGCCAATGCAAGGGAGGAAAACGAATGAAAGTGTATTTCGTGAAGACGTTTCACCACTTTCCATAGATCAGAAACTGGAGTTACACAACTAATAACCTAATAACAAGAAAGTAATATAAAATATACACGATTTAATATATAGCAAATATGGACATATAAATCTACAAGGAGCAAAATATATCTCATATTGTCAAATAAAACCAAATTGTCAAAAGATCATCAGGACACGACGCCAACGAGGGTGCCACTGTGCCTATTTGGATGGAAAACCGCCACTTCAGCATCATCCCTCGCACATATTCACACACGCACGTCGATCACGTCATCTCGTACCATTCACATATCTTCTTCCTCTTGCGCTAAAACAAATTCACAAGTTTAAGGAAACAAACAACATGCGAAACGAGATAGAATACTAAAAACACATACTCACACAGTTCGCACAGGCGCGGACGCTTTTGTGTCCATCACTCAACATAACCTGTAATCATCAAAATCCACGTTCTCTCATGGAAACTCTAAAAACCTGCAGCATTGCGATTCCCACCGGAACGAACTGTCACGTGACTGTCATCCCATTGGGGATGTCATTATAAAAAGCGTAGCGACACAATTCAAATCAGAGTAATCGTTACCAGTTGAATAAAGGAATAGAAGAGAGTAATTGTTAGCGTTCGGGAGAATTTAACGAAATTAAAGAAGAGTAATTCAGTTAGAATAAAGAAATAGGATAGAGCAATTGTGATTAGTTGGTACAGGAGAATTTAGCGAAAATAAGGAGAGTAATTGTTAGTCGTTCAATTGAATTTGAGTGAGTCTGATATCAGTTCGTTCAGTTGATTTAATTAGAATTTAAGTTAGGATTACAGAATAATTGTTCGTTCCAGTTCGAGTTTAAGAATTACGAGATATAAATGTTATTAGTCAGTTCGAATTATAAAATAATTGTTATTAGTCAGTTAGAATTAAGACAATAGTTGGCTCAAGTTTTTGTGTTAGAATTTCGAATCGTTTAACACGACCGGACACACTGTTGTTTACACTGTTCAAATTAAATAAAGATTAAAATGAAAAATTATAGAAGTGTCAATCTTTGTAAAACCGGATTCACACCAGCGGCCTGCCCGTTCATCAGCGGAGACCAACGTCAGGTGAGTTAACTTTAATTATTATTAATAATTAATAATTAAAATAATAAATAATATCAATGATTAGTATAATTCGTCATTAATTCCGCCTGTAATAATTATTTATAATATAATTGTTTATTCCAAACAATCCCCTCCCGTGCTAGTATTCCTGCGCATAGCAGGTTAGCCGAAACGTGGAGATTGTTGACCAGTGGCCTAAACTCCGGTCAACGCTACATAATCTAACAAGAAATATCTAATTGAAACAGTCCTTAGACTGTTTCTGGTGGCAGCGACTACTACATTGTTTAAAATTTCAAAATTTGGATAGCGAAACGTAACAATGCAATATAACGTTATACGTTATAACGTAATAGTATATTACGTTATACGACCAAACGTTATAGTATATAACGTTATAGATCATATAGTGATGCAATATAACGTTATACGTTATAACGTAATAGTATAAAACGATACACCCCATAACGTATTAGTATATAATGTTATACCTCATATAGTGAAGCGATGTATCGTTATTCGTTATAACGTAATAGCATATAACGTTATACGCCATATAGTGATGCGATATAACGTTATACGTGATAACATAATAGTATATAACGTTATACGTCATATTGTGATGCAATATAACGTTATAAGTACTATATTGAAGCAATATAACGTTATACGTCATATAGTGGTGCAATATAACGTTCTTAATCCATAATGTAATAATATATATCGTTATACATCATATATTGATGCAATATACGTTATTCGTTATAACGTAATAGTATATAACATTATACGTCATAACGTAATAGTATATAACGTTATACGTCATATTGTGATGCAATATAACGTTATAAGTAATATAATGACGCAATATAACGTTATAAATTATAACGTAATAGTATAAACGTTATACATCATATAGTGACGCAGTATAACGTTATAGGTTGTAACGTAATACTCCATTACGTTATACGTCATATAGAAATGCCATATAACGTTATACGTTATAAAAGTATATGATGTTATACGTCAATTAGTGATGCAGTATAACGTTATAGGTAATAACATAATAGTATATAACGTTATACGTCACATAGTGATGCAATATGTCGTTATACGTTGTAACGTAACGCTCCATAACGTTATGCGTCCTATAGTAATGCAATATAACGTTATAAGAAATATAGTGATGCTATATAACGTTATACCGTATAACGTAATAGTATATAACGTTATACGTCATATAGTGATGCAGTACAACGTTATAGGATATAACGTAATAGTATATGACGTTATACGTCATATAGTGGTGCAAGATAACGTTATAAGTGATATAGTGATGCAATATAACGTTATAAATTATAACGGAATAGTATAAACGTTATACATCATATAGTGATGCATTATAACGTTATAAGTGATATAGTGATACAATATAACGTTATACCTTATAACGTAATAGTATATAAGGTTATACTTTATATAGTGATGCAATATATCGTTATATCTTATAACGTAATAAAATACATCGTTATACGTCATATAGTGACGCAGTATAACGTTATAGGTTGTAACGTAATACTCCATAACGTTATACGTCATATAGTAATGCTACATAATGTTATACGTTATAACAGTATATGACGTTATGCGTCATATAGTGATGCAGTATAACGATATACGTGATATTGTGATGCAATATAACGTTATGCGTTATAAAGTAACTGTATATGACGTTATTCGTCATATAGTGGTGCAATATAACGTTGTAAGTGATATAGTGGTGCAATATATCGTTATGCGTTATAACGTAATAGTATATGACGTTATTCGTCATATAGTGGTGCAATATAACGTTATAAGTGATGTAGTGGTGCAATATAACGTTATAAGTGATATAGTGGTGCAATATATCGTTATGCGTTATAACGTAATAGTATATGACGTTATTCGTCATATAGTGATGCAATATAACGTTATATGTGATATAGTGATGCAATATAACGTTATAAGTGATATAGTGATGCAATATAACGTTATGCGTTATAACGTAATGGTATAAATGGTTGTACGATATAAGGTAATTCTCTATAACGCTGTACGTTATAACATAATAGTTCATAACGTTATACTTCATATACTGATGTTATATAACGTTATAAGTGATATAGTGATGCAATATAACGTTATACCTTATAAGGTAATAGTATATAACGTTATACGTCATATAGTGATGCAGTACAACGTTATAGGTTATAACGTAATAGTATATAACGTTATACGTCATATAGTGATGCAGTATAACGTTATAGGATATAACGCAATAGTATATAACGTTATACGTCACATAGAAATGCAATATGTCGTTATACATTGTAACGTAATGCTCCATAACGTTATACGTTCATATAGTAATGCAATATAACGTTATACGTTATAACGTAACATTATATGACGTTATTCGTCATATAGTGATGCAATATGTAGTCATACGTTATAGCGTAATACTCTATGACGTTATACGTTATAATGTAATAGTATATGACGTTATTGCGTCATATAGTGATACAATATAAAGTTCTAAGTGATATAGCGATGCAATATAACGTTATAAGTGATATAGTGATGCAATATAACGTTATGCGTATAACGTAATAGTATATGACGTTATTCGTCATATAGTGGTGCAATATAACGTTGTAAGTGATATAGTGGTGCAATATATCGTTATGCGTTATAACGTAATAGTATATAACGTTATACGTCACATAGTGATGCAATATATCGTTATCCGTCATAGCGTAATAGTATATAACGTTATACGTCATATAGTGATGCAATATGTAGTCATACGTTATGGCGTAATACTCTATAACGTTATACGATATAATGTAATATTATATGACGTTATGCGTCATATAGTGATGCAATATAACGTTATACCGTATAACGTAAGAGTATATAACGTTATACGTCACATAGTGATGAAATATATCGTTATCCGTTATAAGGTAATAGAATATAAACGTTATACGTCATATAGTGGTGCAATATAACGTTATACGTTATAACGTAGCAGTCTATGACGTTATTCGTCATATAGTGATGCAATATGTAGTCACACGTTATAGCGTAATGCTCCATAACGTTATACGTCATATAGTAATGCAATATAACGTTATGCATTAATACGTAATAGTATATAACGTTATACGTCATATAGTGATGCAGTATAACGTTATAGGTTAGAACGCAATAGTACTATAACGTTATTCGTCATATAATGGTGCAATATAACGTTATACGTGATATTGTGATGCAATATACCGTTATGCGTTATAAAGTAACTGTATATGACGTTATTCGGCATATAGTGATGCAATATGTAGTCATACGTTATGGCGTAATACACTATAACGTTATACGTTATAATGTAATTAGTATATGACGCTATGCGTCAGATAGTGATGCAATGTAACGTTATACGTTATAACGTAATAGTATATAACATTATACTTCATATAGTGATGCAATATATCGTTATACTTTATAACGTAATAGTATACAACGTTATTCGTCATATAGTGGTGCAATATAACGTTATAAGTGATATAGTGGTGCAATATATCGTTATGCGTTATAACGTAATAGTATATGACGTTATTCGTCATATAGTGGTGCAATATAACGTTATAAGTGATATAGTGGTGCAATATAACGTTATAAGTGATATAGTGGTGCAATATAACGTTATAAGTGATATAGTGGTGCAATATATCGTTATGCGTTATAACGTAATAGTATATGACGTTATTCGTCATATAGTGATGCAATATAACGTTATATGTGATATAGTGGTGCAATATATCGTTATGCGTTATAACGTAATAGTATATGACGTTATTCGTCATATAGTGGTGCAATATAACGTTATAAGTGATGTAGTGGTGCAATATAACGTTATAAGTGATATAGTGGTGCAATATATCGTTATGCGTTATAACGTAATAGTATATGACGTTATTCGTCATATAGTGATGCAATATAACGTTATATGTGATATAGTGATGCAATATAACGTTATAAGTGATATAGTGATGCAATATAACGTTATGCGTTATAACGTAATGGTATAAATGGTTGTACGATATAAGGTAATTCTCTATAACGCTGTACGTTATAACATAATAGTTCATAACGTTATACTTCATATACTGATGCTATATAACGTTATAAGTGATATAGTGATGCAATATAACGTTATACCTTATAAGGTAATAGTATATAACGTTATACGTCATATAGTGATGCAGTACAACGTTATAGGTCATAACGTAATAGTATATAACGTTATACGTCATATAGTGATGCAGTATAACGTTATAGGATATAACGCAATAGTATATAACGTTATACGTCACATAGTAATGCAATATGTCGTTATACGTTGTAACGTAATGCTCCATAACGTTATACGTCATATAGTAATGCAATATAACGTTATACGTTATAACGTAACAGTATATGACGTTATTCGTCATATAGTGATGCAATATGTAGTCATACGTCATAGCGTAATACTCTATTACGTTATTCGTTATAATGTAATAGTATATGACGTTATGCGTCATATAGTGATACAATATTAAGTTATAAGAGATATAGTTGTGCAATATAACGTTATACCTTATAACGTAATAGTATATAAGGTTATACTTCATATAGTGATGCAATATATCATTATATCTTATAACGTAATAAAATACATCGTTATACGTCATATAGTGACGCAGTATAACGTTATAGGTTGTAACGTAATACTCCATAACGTTATACGTCATATAGTAATGCAACATAATGTTATACGTTATAACAGTATATGACGTTATACGTCATATAGTGATGCAGTATAACGATATAGGTTATAACGCAATAGTATATATCGTTATACGTCACATAGTGATGCAATATATCGTTATACGTCATATAGTGATGCAGTATAACGTTATAGGATATAAAGCAATAGTATATAACGTTATACGTCACATAGTAATGCAATATGACGTTACACGTTGTAACGTAATGCTCCATAACGTTCTGCGTCATATAGTAATGCAATATAACGATATACGTTATAACGTAACAGTATATGACGTTATTCGTCATATAGTGATGCAATATGTAGTCATATGTCATAGCGTAATACTCTATTACGTTATTCGTTATAATGTAATAGTATATGACGTTATGCGTCATATAGTGATACAATATAAAGTTATAAGAGATATAGTTGTGCAATATAACGTTTTACCTTATATCGTAATAGTATATAACGTTATACGTCATATAGTGATGCAGTACAACTTTGCATGTTATATCGTAATAGTATACGGCGTTATACGTCATATAGTGGTGCAATATAACGTTATAAGTGATATAGTGTTGCTATATAACGTTATACCTTATAAGGTAATAGTATATAACGTTATACGTTATATAGTGATGCAGTTCAACGTTATACGTTAAAACGTAATACTCCATAACGTTATACGTCATATAGAGATGCAATATAACGTTAAACGTTATAACGTAACAGTGTATGACGTTATTCGTCATATAGTGATGCAATATGTAGTCATACGTTATGGCATAATACACCATAACGTTATACGTCATAACGTAACAGTATATGACGTTATTCGTCGTATAGTGATGCAATATGTAGTTATACGTTATGGCGTAATACTCTATTAGGTCATACGATATAATGTAATATTATATGACGTTATGCGTGATATAGTGATGCAATATAACGTTATACGTTATAACGTACTAGTACATAACGATATACTTCATATAGTGATGCAGTATAACGTCATAAGTGATATAGTGATGGTATATAACGTTATACCGTATAACGTAATAGTATATAACGTTATAAGTGATATAGTGATGCAATATAACGTTATGCGTTATAACGAAATACTATATGACGTTACTCGTCATATAGTGATGCAATATATCGTTATAAGAAATATAGTGATGCTATATAACGTTATACGTTATAACGTAATAGTATATAACGTTATACGTCATATAGTGATGCAGTATAACGTTACAGGATATAACGCAATAGTATTTAACGTTATACGCCACATAGTAATGCAATATGTCGTTATACGCTGTAACGTAATGCACCATAACGTTATACGTCATATAGTAATGCAATATAACGTTATGCGTTATAACGTAACAGTATATGACGTTATTCGTCATATAGTGATGCAATATGTAGTCATACGTTATAGCGTATTGCTCCATAACGTTATGCGTCATATAGTAATGCAATATATCGATATACGTTATAACGTAATAGTATATAGCGTTATACGTCATATAGTGATGCAATATATCGTTATACGTTATAACGTAATAGTATATAACGTTACACGTCATATAGGGATGCAGTATAGCGTTATAGGTTATAACGCAATAGTATATAACGATATACGTCATATAGTGGTGCAATATTACGTTATAAGTGATATCGTGATGCAATATAACGTTGTGCGATATAACGTAATAGTATATAACGTTATACGTCACATAGTGATGCAATATATCGTTTTACGTTATAACGTAATAGTATATAACGTTATACGTCATATAGTGATGCAGTATAACGTTATAGGTTATAACGCAATAGTACATAACGTTATACGTCGTATAGTGATGCAGTACAACGTTACAGGTTATAACGTAATAGTATATAACGGTATACTTCACATAGTGATGGAATATATAGTTATACCTTATACCGTAACAGTATATGACGATATACGTCATATAGTGATGCAATATAGCATTATACGTTATAACGTAATAGTACATAACGTTATACGTCATATGGTGATGCAGTACAACGTTATAGGTTACAACATAATAGTATATGACGTTATACGTCATATAGCGATGCTATATAACGTTATAAGTGATATAGTGATCCAATATAACGTTATAAGTGATATAGTGATGCAATATAAGGTTATGCGTTATAACGTAATAGTATAAATCGTTATACGATATAAGGTAATACTCTATAACGCTATACGTTATAACGTAACAGTTCATAACGTTATACGTCATATAGGGATGCTATATAACGTTATAAGTGATATAGTGGTGCAATATAACGTTATATCTTATAACGTAATAGTATATGACGTTATACGTCATATAGTGGTGCAATATATCGTTATACCTTATAATGTAATAGTATATAAGGGTATACTTCATATAGTGATGCAATATATCGTTATACCTTATAACGTAATAGTATATAACGTTATACGTCATATAGTGATGCAGTATAACGTTATAGGTTATAACGTAATAGTATATGACGTTATACGTCATATAGTGGTGCAATATATCGTTATACCATATAATGTAATAGTATATAAGGTTATACTTCATATAGTGATGCAATATAACGTTATACCTTATAACGTAATAGTATATAACGTTATACTTCATATAGTGATGCAATATAACGTTATGCATTATAGCGTAATAGTATATAACGTTATACGTCAAATAGTGATGCAACATATCGTTAAACGTTATAACGTAATAGTATATAACATTATACGTCATATAGTGATGCAATATGTAGTCATACGTTATAGCGTAATACTCTATAACGTTATAAGTTATAATGTAACAGTATATGACGTAATGCGTCATATAGTGATGCAATATAACGTTATAAGTGATATCGTGATGCAATATAACGTTATGCGTCATAACGTACTAGTATATAACGTTATACTTCATATAGTGGTGCAATATAACGCTATAAGTGATATAGTGATGCAACATAACGTTATATCTTATAACGTAATAGTATATAACGTTATACGTCATATAGTGATGCAGTACAACGTTATAGGTTATAACGCAATAGTATATAACGTTATACGTCACATAGTGATGAAAGATATCGTTATCCGTTATAACGTAATAGTATATAACGTTATACGTTAAAACGTAATACTCCATAACGTTATACATCATATAGTAATGCAATATAACGTTATACGTCACATAGTGATGAAATATATTGTTATCCGCTATAACGTAATAGTATATAACGTTATACGTCAAATAGTGATGCAACATATCGTTAAACGTTATAACGTAATAGTATATAACATTATACGTCATATAGTGATGCAATATGTAGTCATACGTTATACCGTAATACTCTATAACGTTATAAGTTATAATGTAATAGTATATGACGTTATGCGTCATATAGTGATGCAATATAACGTTATAAGTGATATAGTGATGCAATATAACGTTATGCGTCATAACGTACTAGTATATAACGTTATACTTCATATAGTGGTGCAATATAACGCTATAAGTGATATAGTGATGCAACATAACGTTATATCTTATAACGTAATAGTATATAACGTTATACGTCATATAGTGATGCAGTACAACGTTATAGGTTATAACGCAATAGTATATAACGTTATACGTCACATAGTGATGAAAGATATCGTTATCCGTTATAACGTAATAGTATATAACGTTATACGTTAAAACGTAATACTCCATAACGTTATACGTCATATAGTAATGCAATATAACGTTATACTTCATATAGTGATGCAATATATCGTTATACCTTATAACGTAATAGTATATAATGTTATACTTCATATAGTGATGCATTATATCGTTATACCTTATATCCTAATAGTATATATCGTTATACGTCATATAGATACGCAGTATAACGTTATAGGTTCTAACGCAATAGTATATAACGTTATACGTCACATAGTGATGAAAGATATCGTTATCCGTTATAACGTAATAGTATACAACGTTATACGTTAAAACGTAATACTCCATAACGTTATACGTCATATAGTAATGCAATATAACGTTATACGTCACATAGTGATGAAATATATCGTTATCCGCTATAACGTAATAGTATATAACGTTATACGTCAAATAGTGATGCAATATATAGTTATACGTTATACCGTAATAGTATATAACGTTATACGTCATATAGTGATGCAGTATAACGTTATAGGTTATAACGCAATAGTATATAACGTTATACGTCACATAGTCATGCAATATGTCGTTATACGCTGTAACGTAATGCTCCATAACGTTATGCGTCATATAGTAATGCAATATACCGTTATACGTTATAACGTAAAAGTATATGACGTTATTCGTCATATAGTGATACAATATGTAGTCTTACGTTATAGCGTAATACTCTATAACGTTATAAGTTATAATGTAATAGTATATGACGTTATGCGTCATATAGTGATGCAATATAACGTTATAAGTGATATAGTGATGCAATATAACGTTATAAGTGATATAGTGATGCAATATAACGTTATAAGTGATATAGTGATGCAATATAACGTTATGCGTTATAACGTAATAGTATATAACGTTATACGTTAAAACGTAATACTCCATAACGTTATACGTCATATAGTGATGCAATATAACGTTATGCGTTATAACGTACTAGTATATAACGTTACGCTTCATATAGGGAAGCAATATAACGTTATAAGTGATATAGTGATGCAATATAACGTTATACCTTATAACGTAATAGTATATAACGTTATACGTCATATAGTGATGAAGTACAACGTTATACGTTATAATGTAATAGTTCATAACGTTATACGTCATATAGGGATGCTATATAACGTTATAAGTGATATAGTGATGCAATATAACGTATTACCTTATAACGTAATAGTATATAACGTTATACGTCATATAGTGATGCGGTACAACGTTATAGGTTATAACGTAATATTATATGACGTTATACGTCATATAGTGGTGCAATATATTGTTATACCTTATAACGTAATAGTATATAAGATTATACTTCATATAGTGATGCAATATATCGTTATACCTTATAACGTAATAGTATATAAGGTTATACTTCATATAGTGATGCATTATATCGTTATACCTTATATCGTAATAGTATATATCGTTATACGTCATATAGAGACGCAGTATAACGTTATAGGTTCTAACGTAATAGTATATAACGTTATACGTCACATAGTGATGAAATATATCGTTATCCGTTATAACGTAATAGTATATAACGTTATACGTTAAAACGTAATACCCCATAACGTTACACGTTATATAGTAATGCCATATAACGTTATAAGTGATTGCGTTATAACCTATAACGCTATACTGCATCACTATATGACGTATAACGTTATATACTATTACGTTATAAGGTATAACGTTATATTGCATCACTATATCACTTATAACGTTATATTGCACTACTGTATGACGTATAACGTCATATACTATTACGTTATAACCTATAACGTTATATTGCATCACTATATCACTTATAACGTTATATAGCATCCCTATATGACGTGTAACGTTATGAACTATTACGCCATAACGTATAGCGTTATATTGCATCACTATATGACGTATATCGTTCTGGATTATTACGTTACAACCTATAACGTTATACTGCGTCACTATATGACGTACAACGTTATATACTATTACGTTATAAGGTATAACGATATATTGCATCACTATATGAAGTATAACCTTATATTCTATTACGTTATAACGCATAACGATATATTGCATGACTATATGAAGTATAACCTTACATACTATTACGTTATAAGGTATAACGATATTTTGCATCAGAATATGACGAATAACGTCATATACTCTTACGTTATAACGTATACCGTTATATTGCATCACTATTTGACGTATAACGTTATATACTATTACGTTATAATGCATAACGTTATATTGCATCACTATATGACGTATAACGTTATGGAGTATTACGTTTTAACGTATAACGTTATATACTATTACGTTATAACGGATAACGATATATTTCATCACTATGTGATGTATAACGTTATATACTATTACGTTATTACCTATAACGTTATACTGCACCACTATATGACGTATAACGTTATATTGCATTACTATATGACGTATAACGTTATGGAGTATTACGTTTTAACGTATAACGTTATATACTATTACGTTATTACCTATAACGTTACACTGCACCACCATATGACGTATAACGTTATATTGCATTACTATATGACGTATAACGTCATGGAGTATTACGTTTTAACGTATAACGTTATATACTATTACGTTATAACGGATAACGATATATTTCATCACTATGTGATGTATAACGTTATATATTATTACGTTATTTCCTATAACGTTATACTGCACCACTATATGACGTATAACGTTATATTGCATCACTATATGACGAATAACGTCATATACTGTTACGTTATAACGTATAACGGTATATTGCATTACTATATGACGTACAACGTTATATACTATTACGTTATAAGGTATAACGATATATTGCATCACTATATGAAGTATAACCTTATATTCTATTACGTTATAACGCATAACGATATATTGCATGACTACATGAAGTATAACCTTATATACTATTACGTTATAAGGTATAACGATATTTTGCATCAGAATATGACGAATAACGTCATATATTCTTACGTTATAACGTATAACGTTATATTGCAGCACTATTTGACGTATAACGTTATATACTATTACGTTATAATGCATAACGTCATATTGCATCACTATATGACGTATAACGTTATATACTATTACGTTATAAGATATAACGTTATATTGCATCACTATATCACTTATAACGTTATATAGCATCCCTATATGACGTATAACGTTATGAACTGTTACGTTATAACGTATAGCGTTATTTTGCATCACTATATGACGTATAACGTTATGGAGTATAACGTTTTAACGTATAACTTTATATACTGTTACGTTATAACGGATAACGATATATTTCATCACTATGTGACGTATAACCTTATATACTATTACATTATAAGGTATAACGTTATATTGCATCACTATATCACTTATAACGATATATAGCATCCCTATATGACGTATAACGTTATGAACTGTTACGTTATAACGTATAGCGTTATTTTGCATCACTATATGACGTATAACGTTATGGAGTATTACGTTTTAACGTATAACGTTATATACTATTACGTTATAACGGATAACGATATATTTCATCACTATGTGATGTATAACGTTATATACTATTACGTTATTACCTATAACGTTATACTGCACCACTATATGACGTATAACGTTATATTGCATTACTATATGACGTATAACGTTATGGAGTATTACGTTTTAACGTATAACGTTATATACTATTACGTTATAACGGATAACGATATATTTCATCACTATGTGATGTATAACGTTATATATTATTACGTTATTTCCTATAACGTTATACTGCACCACTATATGACGTATAACGTTATATTGCATCACTATATGACGAATAACGTCATATACTGTTACGTTATAACGTATAACGGTATATTGCATTACTATATGGCGCATAACGTTATGGAGCATTACGTTACAACGTATAACGATATATTGCATCACTATATGAAGTATAACGTTATATACTATTACGTTGTAAGGAATAAAGTTATATTGCATCACTATATGACGTATAACGTCATATACTATTACGCTATAACCTATAACGTTATACTGCATCACTATATGAAGTATAACCTTATATACTATTACATTATAAGGTATAACGATATATTGCACCACTATATGACGTATAACGTCATATACTATTGCGTTATAACCTATAACGTTATACTGCATCACTATATGACGTATAACGTTATATACTATTACGTTATAAGGTATAACGTTATATTGCATCACTATATCACTTATAACGTTATATTGCTTCACTATATGAAGCGTAACGTTATATACTAGTACGTTATAACGCATAACGTTATAGTGCATCACTATATGACGTATAACGTTATGGAGTATTACGTTTTAACGTATAACGTTATATACTATTACGTTATAACGGATAACGATATATTTCATCACTATGTGACGTATAACGTTATGTACTATTACGTTATAAGGTATAACGATATAATGCATCACTACATGAAGTATAACCTTATATACTATTACGTTATAAGGTATAACGTAATAAGGTATTACGTTATAAGGTATTACGTTATAACGATATATTGCATTACAATATGAAGTATAACCTTATATACTACTACGTTATAAGGTATAACGATATATTGCTTGACTATATGAAGTATAACCTTATATACTATTACATTATTGCACCACTATATGTCGTATAGCGGTCCCATACTATTACGTTATAACGTATAACGTTGTACTGCATCACTATATGACGTAATAACGTTATATACTATTACGCTATAAGGTATAAACGTTATATTGCAATACTATATCACTTATAACGTTATATTGCATCACTATATCACTTATAACGTTATATTGTACCACTATATCAGTTATAACGTTATATTGCATCACTATATCTCTTATAACGTTATATTGCACAACTATTTTGACGTATAAAGTCGTATAATATTACGTTATAACCTATAACGTTGTACCGCATCACTATATGACGTATAACGTTATATACTATTACGTTATAAGGTATAACGTTATATATTGCATCACTATATCACTTATAACGTTATATAGCATCCCTATATGACGTATAACGTTATGAAACTATTACGTTATAACGTATAGCGTTGTAGAGTATTACCTTATATCGTATAACGATTTAAAATATTACGTTATAACGCATAACGTTATATTGCATCACTATGTCACTTATAACGTTATATTGCATCACTATATGACGTATAACGTTATATACTATTACGTTATAAGGTATAACGATATATTGCATCACTATATGAAGTATAACCTTATATACTATTACATTATAAGGTATAACGATATATTGCACCACTATATGGACGTATAACGTCATATACTATTACGCTATAACCTATAACGTTATACTGCATCACTATATGAAGTATAACCATATATACTATTACATTATAAGGTATAACGATATATTGCACCACTATATGACGTATAACGTCATATACTATTGCGTTATAACCTATAACGTTATACTGCATCACTATATGACGTATAACGTTATATACTATTACGTTATAAGGTATAACGTTATGTTGCTTCACTATATCACTTATAACGTTATATTGCTTCACTATATGAAGCGCAACGTTATATACTAGTACGTTATAACGCATAACGTTATAGTGCATCACTATATGACGTATAACGTTATGGAGTATTACGTTTTAACGGTATAACGTTATATACTATTACGTTATAACGGATAACGATATATTTCATCACTATGTGACGTATAACGTTATGTACTATTACGTTATAAGGTATAACGATATAATGCATCACTATATGAAGTATAACCTTATATACTATTACGTTATAAGGTATAACGTAATAAGGTATTACGTTATAAGGTATTACGTTATAACGATATATTGCATTACAATATGAAGTATAACCTTATATACTACTACGTTATAAGGTATAACGATATATTGCTTGACTATATGAAGTATAACCTTATATACTATTACATTATAAGGTATAACGATATATTGCACCACTATATGTCGTATAGCGTCCCATACTATTACGTTATAACGTATAACGTTGTACTGCATCACTATATGACGTATAACGTTATATACTATTACGCTATAAGGTATAACGTTATATTGCAACACTATATCACTTATAACGTTATATTGCATCACTATATCACTTATAACGTTATATTGTACCACTATATCAGTTATAACCTTATATTGCATCACTATATCACTTATAACGTTATATTGCACAACTATTTGACGTATAACGTCGTATAATATTACGTTATAACCTATAACGTTGTACCGCATCACTATATGACGTATAACGTTATATACTATTACGTTATAAGGTATAACGTTATATTGCATCACTATATCACTTATAACGTTATATAGCATCCCTATATGACGTATAACGTTATGAACTATTACGTTATAACGTGTAGCGTTGTAGAGTATTACCTTAAATCGTATAACGATTTAAACTATTACGTTATAACGCATAACGTTATATTGCATCACTATGTCACTTATAACGTTATATTGCATCACTATATCACTTATAACGTTATATTGTACAACTATATCAGTTATAACGTTATATTGCACCACTATATCACTTATAACGATATATTGCACCACTATATGTGGTATAACGTCATATACTATTACGTTAGAACCTATAACGTTGTACTGCATCACTATATCACTTATAACGTTATATTGCATCACGATATCACTTATAACGTTATATTGCATCACAATATGACGCATAACGTCATATACTATTACATTATAACTTATAACGTTATAGAGTGTTGCGCTATAACGCATGACTACATATTGTATCACTATATGACGAATAACGTCATATACTTTTACGTTATAACGTATAACGGTATATTGCATTACTATATGACGCATAACGTTATGGAGCATTACGTTACAACGTATAACGATATATTGCATCACTATATGAAGTATAACGTTATATACTATTACGTTGTAAGGAATAAAGTTATATTGCATCACTATATCACTTATAACGTTATATAGCATCCCTATAAGACGTATAACGTTATGAACTATTACGTTATAACGTATAGCGTTATATTGCATCACTATATCACTTGTAACGTTATATTGCATCACTATATCACTTATAACGTTATATTGCATTACTATATGACGTATAACGTTATGGAGTATTACGTTACAACGAATAACGATATATTGCATAACTATGTGGCGTATAACGATATATACTATTACGTTATAACGCATAACGTTATATTGCATCACTATATCACTCATAACGTTATATTGCACCACTATATGACGTATAACGGCATATACTATTACGTTGTAACCTATAACGTTGTACTGCATCACTGTATGACGTATAACGTTATATACTATTACGTTATAATGCATAACGTCATATTGCATCACTATATGACGTATAACGTTACATACTATTGCGTTATAACGTATGGCGATATATTTCATCACTATATCATAACTATGTGACACTATGTGACGGATAACGTTATATACTATTACGTTATTACCTATAACGTTATACTGCATCACTATATGACGTATAACGTCATATACTGTTATAACGTATAACGTTATATTGCATGACTATATGACGTATAACGTTATGGAGTATTACGTTACAACGTATAACGATATATTGCATCACTATGTGACATATAACGTTATATGCTATTACGTTATAAGGTATAACGTTATATTGCATCACTATATCACTTATAACGTTATAATGCACCACTATATGGCGTATAACGTCATATACTATTACGTTATAACCTATAACGTTGTACTGCAACACTATATGACGTATAACGTTATATGCTATTACGTTATAAGGTATAACGTTATATTGCATCACTATATGACGTATAACGTTATGGAGTATTACGTTTCAACGTATAACGATATATTGCATCACTATATGAAGTATAACGTTATATACTATTACGTTGTAAGGAATAAAGTTATATTGCATCACTATATAACTTATAACGTTATATAGCATCCCTATATGACGTATAACGTTATGAGCTATTACGTTATAACGTATAGCGTTATATTGCATCACTATATCACTTATAACGTAATATTGTATTACTATATGACGTATAACGTTATGGAGTATTGCGTTACAACGTATAACGATATATTGCATCACTATGTGGCGTATAACGATATATACTATTACGTTACAACGCATAACGTTATATTGCATCACTATATCACTTATAACGTAATATTGTATTACTATATGACGTATAACGTTATGGAGTATTGCGTTACAACGTATAACGATATATTGCATCACTATGTGACATATAACGATATATGCTATTACGTTATACGGTATAACGTTATATTGCATCACTATATCACTTATAACGTTATAATACACCACTATATGGCGTATAACGTCATATACTATTACGTTATTACCTATAACGATGTAGTGCATCACTATATGACGTATAACGTTATATACTATTACGTTATATGGTATAACGTTATATTGCATCACTATATAACTTTATACCTTATAACATAATAGCATATAACGTTATATGTCACATAGTGATGCAATATATCGTTATACGTAGTAACGCAATACTCCATAACGTTATACGTCATATAGTAATACGTCACATACGTATACGTCACATAGTGATGAAATATATCGTTATCCGTTATAACGTAATAGTATATAACGTTATACGGCATATAGTGATGCAATATAGCGTCTTGCGTTATAACGTACTAGTATATAACGTTACGCTTCATATAGTGATGCAATATAACGTTATAAGTGATATAGTGATGCAATAAAACGTATGCGTCATAACGTAATAGTATATAAGGTTATACTTCATATAGTGATGCAATATATCGTTATACCTTATAACGTAATAGTATATAACGTTATACGTCATATAGTGATGCAGTATAACGTTATAGGTTATAACGTAATAGTATATGACGTTATACGTCATATAGTGGTGCAATATATCGTTATACCTTATAATGTAATAGTATATAAGGGTATACTTCATATAGTGATGCAATATATCGTTATAACTTATAACGTAATAGTATATAACGTTATACGTCATATAGTGATGCAGTATAACGTTATAGGTTATAACGTAATAGTATGTGACATTATACGTCATATAGTGGTGCAATATATCGTTATTCCATATAATGTAATAGTATATAAGGTTATACTTCATATAGTGATGCAATATAACGTTATGCGTCATAACGTAATAGTATATAACGTTATACCTCAAATAGTGATGCAATATATCGTTATACGTTATAACGTAATAGTATATAACGTTATACGTCATATAGTGATGCAGTATAGCGTTATAGGTTATAACGCAATAGTATATAACGTTATACGTCACATAGTCATGCAATATGTCGTTATACGTTGTAACGTAATGCTCCATAACGTTATGCGTCATATAGGTATGCAATATACCGTTATACGTTATAACGTAAAAGTATATGACGTTATTCGTCATATAGTGATGCAATATGTAGTCATACGTTATAGCGTAATACTCTATAACGTTATAAGTTATAATGTAATAGTATATGACGTTATGCGTCATATAGTGATGCAATATAACGCTATAAGTGATATAGTGATGCCATATAACGTTATATCTTATAACGTAATAGTATATAACGTTATACGTCATATAGTGATGCAGTACAACGTTATAGGTTTTAGCGTAATAGTATATGACGTTATACGTCATATAGTGTTGCAATATATTGTTATACCTTATAGCGTAATAGTATATAAGGTTATACTTCACATAGTGATGCAATATATTGTTATACCTTATAACGTAATAGTATATAAGGTTATACTTCATATAGTGATGCATTATATCGTTATACCTTATAACGTAATAGTATATAACGTAATACGTCACATAGTGATGAAATATATCGTTATCCGTTATAACGTAATAGTATATAACGTTATACGTTAAAACGTAATACTCCATAACGTTATACGTCATATAGTGATGCAATATAACGTATGCGTTATAGCGTACTAGTATATAACGTTACGCTTCATATAGTGAAGCAATATAACGTTATAAGTGATATAGTGATGCAATATAACGTTATACCCTATAACGTAATAGTATATAACGTTATACGTCATATAGTGATGCAGTATAACGTTATAGGTTATAACGTAATAGTATATGACGTTATACTTCATATAGTGATGCAATATAACGTTATGCATTATAACGTAATAGTATATAACGTTATACGTCAAATAGTGGTGCAATATATCGTTATACCTTATAATGTAATAGTATATAAGGTTATACTTCATGTAGTGATGCAATATATCGTTATACCTTATAACGTAATAGTATATAACGTTATACTTCATATAGTGATGCAATATAACGTTATGCATTATAACGTAATAGTATATAACGTTATACGTCAAATAGTGATGCAATATATCGTTATACGTTATAACGTAATAGTATATAACGTTATACGTCATATAGTCATGCAATATGTCGTTATACGTTGTAACGTAATGCTCCATAACGTTATGCGTCATATAGTAATGCAATAAATCGCTATAAGTGATATAGTGATGCAATATAACGTTATATCTTATAACGTAATAGTATATAACGTTATACGTCATATGGTGATGCAGTACAACGTTATAGGTTATAGCGTAATAGTATATGACGTTATACATCATATAGCGGAGCAATATAACGTTATAAGTGATATAGTGATGCAATATAACGTTATAAGTGATATGGTGGTAAAATATAACGTTATAAGCGATATAGTGATGCAATATAACGTTATAAGTGATATAGTGATGCAATATAAGGTTATGCGTTATAACGTAATAGTATAAATCGTTATACGATATAACGTAATACTCTATAACGCTATACGTTATGACGTAATAGTTCACAACGATATACGTCATATAGGGATGCTATTTAACGTTATAAGTGATATAGTGATGCAATATAACGTTATAAGTGATATAGTGGTACAATATAACGTTATAAGCGATATAGTGATGCAGTATAACGTTATAAGTGATATAGTGATGCAATATAACGTTATGCGTTATAACGTAATAGTATAGAAGGTTGTACTTCATGTAGTGATGCAATATATCGTTATACCTTATAACGTAATAGTATATAACGTTATACGACATATAGTGATGCAGTCTAACGTTATACCTTATAACGTAATAGTATATAACGTTATACATCATATAGTGATGCAGTATAACGTTATGCATTATAACGTAATAGTATATAACGTTATACGTCAAATAGTGATGCAATATATCGTTATACGTTATAACGTAATAGTATATAACGTTATACGTCATATAGTGATGCAGTATAACGTTATAGGTTATAACGCAATAGTATATAACGTTATACGTCATATAGTGATGCAGTACAACGTTATAGGTTATAACGTAATAGTATATGACGTTATACGTCATATAGCGATGCTATATAACGTTATAAGTGATATAGTGATCCAATATAATGTTATAAGTGATATAGTGATGCAATATATGGTTATGCGTTATAACGTAATAGCATAAATCGTTATACGATATAAGGTAATACTCTATAACGCTATACGTTATAACGTAACAGTTCATAACGTTATACGTCATATAGGGATGCTATATAACGTTATAAGTGATATAGTGATGCAATATAACGTTATGCGTTATAACGTGCTAGTATATAACGTTATACTTCATATAGTGGTGCAATATAACGCTATAAGTGATATAGTGATGCAACGTAACGTTATATCTTATAACGTAATAGTATATAACGTTATAGGTCATATAGTGATGCAGTACAACGTTATAGGTTATAACGTAATAGTATATGACGTTATACGTCATATAGCGGTGCAATATAACGTTATAAGTGATATAGTGATGCAATATAACGTTATAAGTGACATAGTGGTACAATATAACGTTATAAGCGATATGGTGATGCAATATAACGTTATAAGTGATATAGTGATGCAATATAAGGTTATGCGATATAACGTAATAGTTTAAATCGTTATATGATATAAGGTAATACTCTTCAACGCTATTCGTTATAACGTAATAGTTCATAACGTTATACGTCATATATAGATGCTATATACCGTTATAAGTGATATAGTGATGCAATATAACGTTATAAGTGATATAGTGATGCAATATAACGTTATAAGTGATAAAGTGATGCAATATAAGGTTATGCGATATAACGTAATAGTTTAAATCGTTATACGATATAAGGTAATACTCTTCAACGCTATTCGTTATAACGTAATAGTATATAACGTTATACGTCATATAGTAATGCAATATAACGTTATACGTCACATAGTGATGAAATATATCGTTATCCGCTATAACGTAATAGTATATAACGTTATACGTCAAATAGTGATGCAATATATAGTTATACGTTATACCGTAATAGTATATAACGTTATACGTCATATAGTGATGCAGTATAACGTTATAGGTTATAACGCAATAGTATATAACGTTATACGTCATATAGTGATGCAATATAACGTTATAAGTGATATAGTGATGCAATATAACGTTATAAGTGATATAGTGATGCAATATAACGTTATGCGTTATAACGTAATAGTATATAACGTTATACGTTAAAACGTAATACTCCATAACGTTATACGTCATATAGTGGTGCAATATATTGTTATACCTTATAACGTAATAGTATATAAGGTTATACTTCATATAGTGATGCATTATATCGTCATACCTTATAACGTAATAGTATATAACGTTATACGTCACATAGTGATGAAATATATCGTTATCAGTAATAACGTAATAGTATATAACGTTATACGTTAAAACGTAATACTCCATAACGTTATACGTCATATAGTGATGCAATATAACGTTATGCGTTATAACGTACTAGTATATAACGTTATACGTCCTATAGTAATGCAATATAACGTTATACGTCACATAGTGATGAAATATATCGTTATCCGTTATAACGTAATAGTATATAACGTTATACGTTAAAACGTAATACTCCATAACGTTATACGTCATATAGTGATGCAATATAACGTTATGCGTTATAACGTACTAGTATATAACGTTATGCTTCATATAGTGATGCAATATAACGTTATGCGTTATAACGTACTAGTATATAACGTTATGCTTCATATAGTGAAGCAATATAACGTTATACGTTATACCGTAATAGTATATAACGTTATACGTCATATAGTGATGCAGTATAACGTTATAGGTTATAACGCAATAGTATATAACGTTATACGTCACATAGTCATGCAATATGTCGTTATACGCTGTAACGTAATGCTCCATAACGTTATGCGTCATATAGTAATGCAATATACCGTTATACGTTATAACGTAATAGTATATGACGTTATTCGTCATATAGTGATACAATATGTAGTCATACGTTATAGCGTAATACTCTATAACGTTATAAGTTATAATGTAATAGCATATGACGTTATGCGTCATATAGTGATGCAATATAACGTTATAAGTGATATAGTGATGCAATATCACGTTATAAGTGATATAGTGATGCAATATAACGTTATGCGTTATAACGTAATAGTATATAACGTTATACGTTAAAACGTAATACTCCATAACGTTATACGTCATATAGTGGTGCAATATATTGTTATACCTTATAACGTAATAGTATATAAGGTTATACTTCATATAGTGATGCATTATATCGTCATACCTTATAACGTAATAGTATATAACGTTATACGTCACATAGTGATGAAATATATCGTTATCAGTTATAACGTAATAGTATATAACGTTATACGTTAAAACGTAATACTCCATAACGTTATACGTCATATAGTGATGCAATATAACGTTATGCGTTATAACGTACTAGTATATAACGTTATACGTCATATAGTAATGCAATATAACGTTATACGTCACATAGTGATGAAATATATCGTTATCCGTTATAACGTAATAGTATATAACGCTATACGTTAAAACGTAATACTCCATAACGTTATACGTCATATAGTGATGCAGTACAACGTTATAGGTTATAACGTAATAGTATATGACGCTATACGTCATATAGTGGTGCAATATAACGTTATAAGTGATATAGTGATGCAATATAACGTTATGCGTTATAACGTAATAGTATATAACGTTATACGTCACATAGTGATGCAATATATCGTTATACGTTACAACGTAATACTCCATAACGTTATACGCCATATAGAAATGCAATATAATGTTATACGTTAAAACATAATACTCCATAACTTTATACGTCATATAGTGATGCAATATACCGTTATAAGTTATAACGTAATAGTATAAAGGTTATACATCATATAGTGATGCAATATAACGTTATAAGTGATATAGTGATGCAATATAACGTTATAAGTGATATAGTGATGCAATATAACGTTATACGTTATAACAGTATATGTCGTTATGCGTCATATTGTGACGCAGTACAACGTTATAGGTTATAACGTAATAGTATATAACGTTATATGTCACATAGTGATGCAATATATCGTTATACGTTGTAACGTAATACTCCAAAACGTTATACATCATATAGTGATGCAATATAACGTTATAAGTGATATAGTGATGCAATATAACGTTATAAGTGATATAGTGACGCAATATAACGTTATACGTTATAACAGTATATGTCGTTATGCGTCATATTGTGACGCAGTACAACGTTATAGGTTATAACGTAATAGTATATAACGTTATATGTCACATAGTGATGCAATATATCGTTATACGTTGTAACGTAATACTCCAAAACGTTATACGTCATATAGTAATGCAATATAACGTTATACGTTAAAACGTAATACTCCATAACTTTATACGTCATATAGTGATGCAATATAACGTTATAAGTGATATAGTGATGCAATATAACGTTATAAGTGATATAGTGTTGCAATATAACGGTATACCTTATAGCGTAATACTATATAACGTTATACAACATATAGTGATGCAGTACAACGTTATAGGTTATAACGTAATAGTATGGGACGCTATACGTCATATAGTGGTGCAATATATCGTTATACCTTGTAATGTAATAGTATATAAGGTTATACTTCATATAGTCAAGCAATATATCGTTATACCTTATAACGTAGTAGTATATAAGGTTATACTTCATATAGTAATGCAATATATCGTTATACCTTATACCGTAATAGTATATAACGTTATACGTTGAAACGTAATACTCCATAACGTTATACGTCATATAGTGATGCAATATAACGTTATACCATATAACGTAATAGTGTATAACGTTACACGTCATATAGTGATGCAATATAACGTTATGCGTTATAACGTAATAGTATATACCGTTATACGCCACATAGTGATGCAATATATCGTTATACGTTGTAACGCAATACTCCATAACGTTATACGTCATATAGTGATTCAATATAACGTTATACCATATAACGTAATAGTGTATAACGTTACAAGTCATATAGTGATGCAATATACCGTTATAAGTTATAACGTAATAGTATAAATGTTATACATCGCAGAGTGATGCAATATAACGTTATAAGTGATATAGTGATGAAATATAACGTTATGAGTGATTTAGTGATGCAATATAACGTTATAAGTGATATAGTGATGCAATATAACGTTATGCGTTGTAACGCAATACTCCATAACGTTATACGTCATATAGTGATGCAGTATAACGTTATAGGTTCTAACGTAATAGTATATAACGTTATACGTCACATAGTGATGAAATATATCGTTATCCGTTCTAACGTAATAGTATATAACGTTATACGTTAAAACGTATTACTCCATAACGTTATACGTCATATAGTGATGCAATATAACGTTTTGCGTTATAACGTACTAGTATATAACGTTATGCTTCATATAGTGAAGCAATATAACGTTATAAGTGATATAGTGATGCAATAAAACGTTATACCTTATAACGTAATAGTATATAACGTTATACGTCATATAGTGATGCAGTACACCGTTATAGGTTATAACGTAATAGTATATGACGCTATACGTCATATAGTGGTGCAATATAACGTTATAAGTGATATAGTGATGCAATATAACGTTATGCGTTATAACGTAACAGTATATAACGTTATACGTCACATAGTGATGCAATATATCGTTATACGTTACAACGTAATACTCCATAACGTTATACGCCATATAGAAATGCAATATAATGTTATACGTTAAAACATAATACTCCATAACGTTATACGTCATATAGTGATGCAATATACCGTTATAAGTTATAACGTAATAGTATAAAGGTTATACATCATATAGTGATGCAATATGACGTTATAAGTGATATAGTGATGCAATATAACGCTATAAGTGATATAGTGATGCAATATAACGTTATATCTTATAACGTAATAGTATATAACGTTATACGTCATATAGTGATGCGCTACAACGTTATAGGTTATAACGTAATATTATATGACGTTATACGTCATATAGTGAAGCAATATATCGTTATACCTTATAACGTAATAGTATATAAGGTTATACTTCATATATTGATGCAATATATTGTTATACCTTATAACGTAATAGTATATAACGTTATACGTCACATAGTGATGAAATATATCGTTATCAGTTATAACGTAATAGTATATAACGTTATACGTTAAAACGTAATACTCAATAACGTTATACGTCATATAGTGATGCAATATAACGTTATGCGTTATAACGTACTAGTATATAACGTTATACGTCATATAGTAATGCAATATAACGTTATACGTCACATAGTGATGAAATATATCGTTATCCGTTATAACGTAATAGTATATAACGTTATACGTTAAAACGTAATACTCCATAACGTTATACGTCATATAGTGATGCAATATAACGTTATGCGTTATAACGTACTAGTATATAACGTTATGCTTCATATAGTGAAGCAATATAACGTTATAAGTGATATAGTGATGCAATGAAACGTTATACCTTATAACGTAATAGTATATAACGTTATACGTCATATAGTGATGCAGTACAACGTTATAGGTTATAACGTAATAGTATATGACGCTATACGTCATATAGTGGTGCAATATAACGTTATAAGTGATATAGTGATGCAATATAACGTTATGCGTTATAACGTAATAGTATATAACGTTATACGTCACATAGTGATGCAATATATCGTTATACGATACAACGTAATACTCCATAACGTTATACGCCATATAGAAATGCAATATAATGTTATACGTTAAAACATAATACTCCATAACTTTATACGTCATATAGTGATGCAATATACCGTTATAAGTTATAACGTAATAGTATAAAGGTTATACATCATATAGTGATGCAATATAACGTTATAAGTGATATAGTGATGCAATATAACGTTATAAGTGATATAGTGATGCAATATAACGTTATACCCTATAACGTAATAGTATATAACGTCATACGTCAAATAGTGATACAATATATCGTTATACGTTATAACGTAATAGTATATAACGTTATACGTCATATAGTGATGCAGTATAGTGTTATAGGCTATAACGCAATAGTATATAACGTTATACGTCACATAGTCATGCAATATGTCGTTATACGTTGTAACGTAATGCTCCATAACGTTATGCGTCATATAGTAATGCAATATATCGCTATAAGTGATATAGTGATGCAATATAACGTTATATCTTATAACGTAATAGTATATAACGTTATACGTCATATGGTGATGCAGTACAACGTTATAGGTTATAGCGTAACAGTTCATAACGTTATACGCCATATAGGGATGCTATATAACGTTATAAGTGATATAGTGATACAATATAACGTTATATCTTATAGCGTAATAGTATATAACGTTATACGTCATATAGTGATGCAATATAACGTTATACGTTATAACGTAAGAGTATATGACGTTATTCGTCATATACTGATGCAAAATATCGTTATACCTTATAACGTAATAGTATATAAGGTTATACTTCATATAGTGATGCAACATATCGTTATACGTTATAACGTAATAGTATATAACGTTATACGTCATATAGTGATGCAGTACAACGTTATAGGTTATAACGTAATAGTATATGACGTTATACGTCATATAGCGGTGCAATATATCGTTATAGGTGATATAGTGTTGCAATATAACGTTATAACTGATATAGTGGTACAATATAACGTTATAAGTGATATAGTGATGCAATATAACGTTATAAGTGATATCGTAATGCAATATAACGTTATGCGTTATAACGTAATAGTTTAAATCGTTATACGATATAAGGTAATACTCTACAACGCTATACGTTATAACGTAATAGTTCATAACGTTATACGTCATATAGGTATGCTATATAACGTTATAAGTGATATAGTGATGCATTATAACGTTATACCTTATAACGTAATAGTATATATCGTTATACGTCATATAGTGACGCAGTATAACGTTATGGGTTCTAACGTAATAGTATATGACGTTATACGTCATATAGTGGTACAATATAACGTTATAAGTGATATAGTGAAGCAATATAACGTTATGCGTTATAACGTACTAGTATATAACGTTACGCTTCATATAGTGAAGCAATATAACGTTATAAGTGATATAGTGATAAAATATAACGTTATGCGTTATAACGTACTAGTATGTAACGTTACGCTTCATATAGTGAAGCAATATAACGTTATAAGTGATATAGTGATGCAATATAACGTTATACCTTATAACGTAATAGTATATAACGTTATACGTCATATAATGATGCAATATAACGTTATAAGTGATATAGTGATGCAATATAACGTTATGCGTTATAACGTAATAGTATAGAAGGTTGTACTTCATGTAGTGATGCAATATATCGTTATACCTTATAACGTAATAGTATATAACGTTATACGACATATAGTGATGCAGTATAACGTTATACCTTATAACGTAATAGTATATAACGTTATACATCATATAGTGATGCAGTATAACGTTATGCATTATAACGTAATAGTATATAACGTTATACGTCAAATAGTGATGCAATATATCGTTATACGTTATAACGTAATAGTATATAACGTTATACGTCATATAGTGATGCAGTATAACGTTATAGGTTATAACGCAATAGTATATAACGTTATACGTCATATAGTGATGCAGTACAACGTTATAGGTTATAACGTAATAGTATATGACGTTATACGTCATATAGCGATGCTATATAACGTTATAAGTGATATAGTGATCGAATATAACGTTATAAGTGATATAGTGATGCAATATAAGGTTATACGTTATAACGTAATAGTATAAATCGTTATACGATATAAGGTAATACTCTATAACGCTATACGTTATAACGTAACAGTTCATAACGTTATACGTCATATAGGGATGCTATATAACGTTATAAGTGATATAGTGATGCAATATAACGTTATGCGTTATAACGTACTAGTATATAACGTTATACTTCATATAGTGGTGCAATATAACGCTATAAGTGATATAGTGATGCAACATAACGTTATATCTTATAACGTAATAGTATATAACGTTATACGTCATATAGTGATGCAGTACAACGTTATAGGTTATAACGTAATAGTATATGACGTTATACGTCATATAGCGGTGCAATATAACGTTATAAGTGATATAGTGATGCAATATAACGTTATGCGTTATAACGTAATAGTATATATCGTTATACGCCACATAGTGATGCAATATATCGATATACGTTGTAACGCAATACTCCATAACGTTATACGTCATATAGTGATGCAATATAACGTTATACCATATAACGTAATAGTGTATAACGTTACAAGTCATATAGTTATGCAATATACCGTTATAAGTTATAACGTAATAGTATAAAGGTTATACATCGTATAGTGATGCAATATAACGTTATAGGTGATATAGTGATGCAATATAACGTTATAAGTGATTTAGTGATGCAATATAACGTTATAAGTGATATAGTGATGCAATATAACGTTATGCGTTGTAACGCAATACTCCATAACGTTATACGTCATAGAGTGATGCAGTATAACGTTATAGGTTCTAACGTAATAGTATATAACGTTATACGTCACATAGTAATGAAATATATCGTTATCCGTTATAACGTAATAGTATATAACGTTATACGTTAAAACGTAATACTCCATGACGTTATACGTCATATAGTGATGCAATATAACGTTATGCGTTATAACGTACTAGTATATAACGTTATGCTGCATATAGTGAAGCAATATAACGTTATAAGTGATATAGTGATGCAATAAAACGTTATACCTTATAACGTAATAGTATATAACGTTATACGTCATATAGTGATGCAGTACAACGTTATAGGTTATAACGTAATAGTATATGACGCTATACGTCATATAGTGGTGCAATATAACGTTATAAGTGATATAGTGATGCAATATAACGTTATAAGTGATATCGTAATGCAATATAACGTTATGCGTTATAACGTAATAGTTTAAATCGTTATACGATATAAGGTAATACTCTACAACGCTATACGTTATAACGTAATAGTTCATAACGTTATACGTCATATAGGCATGCTATATAACGTTATAAGTCATATAGTGATGCATTATAACGTTATACCTTATAACGTAATAGTATATATCGTTATACGTCATATAGTGACGCAGTATAACGTTATAGGTTCTAACGTAATAGTATATGACGTTATACGTTATATATTGGTACAATATAACGTTATAAGTGATATAGTGAAGCAATATAACGTTATGCGTTATAACGTACTAGTATATAACGTTACGCTTCATATAGTGAAGCAATATAACGTTATAAGTGATATAGTGATAAAATATAACGTTATGCGTTATAACGTACTAGTATATAACGTTACGCTTCATATAGTGAAGCAATATAACGTTATAAGTGATATAGTGATGCAATATAACGTTATACCTTATAACGTAATAGTATATAACGTTATACGTCATATAATGATGCAATATAACGTTATAAGTGATATAGTGATGCAATATAACGTTATGCGTTATAACGTAATAGTATAGAAGGTTGTACTTCATGTAGTGATGCAATATATCGTTATACCTTATAACGTAATAGTATATAACGTTATACGACATATAGTGATGCAGTATAACGTTATACCTTATAACGTAATAGTATATAACGTTATACATCATATAGTGATGCAGTATAACGTTATGCATTATAACGTAATAGTATATAACGTTATACGTCAAATAGTGATGCAGTATATCGTTATACGTTATAACGTAATAGTATATAACGTTATACGTCATATAGTGATGCAGTATAACGTTATAGGTTATAACGCAATAGTATATAACGTTATACGTCATATAGTGATGCAGTACAACGTTATAGGTTATAACGTAATAGTATATGACGTTATACGTCATATAGCGATGCTATATAACGTTATAAGTGATATAGTGATCCAATATAACGTTATAAGTGATATAGTGATGCAATATAAGGTTATGCGTTATAACGTAATAGTATAAATCGTTATACGATATAAGGTAATACTCTATAACGCTATACGTTATAACGTAACAGTTCATAACGTTATACGTCATATAGGGATGCTATATAACGTTATAAGTGATATAGTGATGCAATATAACGTTATGCGTTATAACGTACTAGTATATAACGTTATACTTCATATAGTGGTGCAATATAACGTTATAAGTGATATAGTGATGCAATATAACGTTATAAGTGATATAGTGATGCAATATAACGTTATAAGTGATATAGTGATGCAATATAACGTTATACGTTATAACAGTTTATGTCGTTATGCGTCATATTGTGACGCAGTACAACGTTATAGGTTATAACGTAATAGTATATAACGTTATATGTCACATAGTGATGCAATATATCGTTATACGTTGTAACGTAATACTCCAAAACGTTATACGTCATATAGTAATGCAATATAACGTTATACGTTAAAACGTAATACTCCATAACTTTATACGTCATATAGTGATGCAATATAACGTTATAAGTGATATAGTGTTGCAATATAACGGTATACCTTATAGCGTAATACTATATAACGTTATACATCATATACTGATGCAGTACAACGTTATAGGTTATAACGTAATAGTATGGGACGCAATACGACATATAGTGGTGCAATATATCGTTATACCTTGTAATGTAATAGTATATAAGGTTATACTTCATATAGTCAAGCAATATATCGTTATACCTTATAACGTAGTAGTATATAAGGTTATACTTCATATAGTAATGCAATATATCGTTATACCTTATAACGTAATAGTATATAACGTTATGCGTCATACAGTGACGCAGTATAACGTTATAGGTTCTAAAGTAATAGTATATAACGTTATACGTCACATAGTGATAACTATATCGTTATCCGGTATACCGTAATAGTATATAACGTTATACGTTGAAACGTAATACTCCATAACGTTATACGTCATATAGTGATGCAATATAACGTTATACCATATAACGTAATAGTGTATAACGCTACACGTCATATAGTGATGCAATATAACGTTATGCATTATAACGTAATAGTATAGAACGTTATACGTCACATAATGATGCAATATGACGTTATACGTTGTAACGCAATACTCCATAACGTTATACGTCATATAGTGATGCAATATAACGTTATACCATAACGTAATAGTGTATAACGTTACAAGTCATATAGTGATGCAATATACCGTTATAAGTAATAACGTAATAGTATAAAGGTTATACATCGCATAGTGATGCAATATAACGTTATAAGTGATATAGTGATGCAATATAACGTCATAAGTGATTTAGTGATGCAATATAACGTTATAAGTGATATAGTGATGCAATATAACTTTATGCGTTGTAACGCAATACTCCATAACGTTATACGTCATAGAGTGATGCAGTATAACGTTATAGGTTCTAACGTAATAGTATATAACGTTATACGTCACATAGTAATGAAATATATCGTTATCCGTTATAACGTAATAGTATATAACGTTATACGTTAAAACGTAATACTCCATGACGTTATACGTCATATAGTGATGCAATATAACGTTATGCGTTATAACGTACTAGTATATAACGTTATGCTGCATATAGTGAAGCAATATAACGTTATAAGTGATATAGTGATGCAATAAAACGTTATACCTTATAACGTAATAGTATATAACGTTATACGTCATATAGTGATGCAGTACAACGTTATAGGTTATAACGTAATAGTATATGACGCTATACGTCATATAGTGGTGCAATATAACGTTATAAGTGATATAGTGATGCAATATAACGTTATAAGTGATATCGTAATGCAATATAACGTTATGCGTTATAACGTAATAGTTTAAATCGTTATACGATATAAGGTAATACTCTACAACGCTATACGTTATAACGTAATAGTTCATAACGTTATACGTCATATAGGCATGCTATATAACGTTATAAGTGATATAGTGATGCATTATAACGTTATACCTTATAACGTAATAGTATATATCGTTATACGTCATATAGTGACGCAGTATAACGTTATAGGTTCTAACGTAATAGTATATGACGTTATACGTCATATAGTGGTACAATATAACGTTATAAGTGATATAGTGAAGCAATATAACGTTATGCGTTATAACGTACTAGTATATAACGTTACGCTTCATATAGTGAAGCAATATAACGTTATAAGTGATATAGTGATAAAATATAACGTTATGCGTTATAACGTACTAGTATATAACGTTACGCTTCATATAGTGAAGCAATATAACGTTATAAGTGATATAGTGATGCAATATAACGTTATACCTTATAACGTAATAGTATATAACGTTATACGTCATATAATGATGCAATATAACGTTATAAGTGATATAGTGATGCAATATAACGTTATGCGTTATAACGTAATAGTATAGAAGGTTGTACTTCATGTAGTGATGCAATATATCGTTATACCTTATAACGTAATAGTATATAACGTTATACGACATATAGTGATCTAGTATAACGTTATACCTTATAACGTAATAGTATATAACGTTATACATCATATAGTGATGCAGTATAACGTTATGCATTATAACGTAATAGTATATAACGTTATACGTCAAATAGTGATGCAGTATATCGTTATACGTTATAACGTAATAGTATATAACGTTATACGTCATATAGTGATGCAGTATAACGTTATAGGTTATAACGCAATAGTATATAACGTTATACGTCATATAGTGATGCGGTACAACGTTATAGGTTATAACGTAATAGTATATGACGTTATACGTCATATAGGGATGCTATATAACGTTATAAGTGATATAGTGATGCAATATAACGTTATGCGTTATAACGTACTAGTATATAACGTTATACTTCATATAGTGGTGCAATATAACGTTATAAGTGATATAGTGATGCAATATAACGTTATAAGTGATATAGTGATCCAATATAACGTTATAAGTGATATAGTGATGCAATATAAGGTTATGCGTTATAACGTAATAGTATAAATCGTTATACGACATAAGGTAATACTCTATAACGCTATACGTTATAACGTAACAGTTCATAACGTTATACGTCATATAGGGATGCTATATAACGTTATAAGTGATATAGTGATGCAATATAACGTTATGCGTTATAACGTACTAGTATATAACGTTATACTTCATATAGTGGTGCAATATAACGTTATAAGTGATATAGTGATGCAATATAACGTTATAAGTGATATAGTGATGCAATATAACGTTATAAGTGATATAGTGATGCAATATAACGTTATACGTTATAACAGTATATGTCGTTATGCGTCATATTGTGACGCAGTACAACGTTATAGGTTATAACGTAATAGTATATAACGTTATATGTCACATAGTGATGCAATATATCGTTATACGTTGTAACGTAATACTCCAAAACGTTATACGTCATATAGTAATGCAATATAACGTTATACGTTAAAACGTAATACTCCATAACTTTATACGTCATATAGTGATGCAATATAACGTTATAAGTGATATAGTGTTGCAATATAACGGTATACCTTATAGCGTAATACTATATAACGTTATACATCATATAGTGATGCAGTACAACGTTATAGGTTATAACGTAATAGTATGGGACGCAATACGACATATAGTGGTGCAATATATCGTTATACCTTGTAATGTAATAGTATATAAGGTTATACTTCATATAGTCAATCAATATATCGTTATACCTTATAACGTAGTAGTATATAAGGTTATACTTCATATAGTAATGCAATATATCGTTATACCTTATAACGTAATAGTATATAACGTTATGCGTCATACAGTGTCGCAGTATAACGTTATAGGTTCTAAAGTAATAGTATATAACGTTATACGTCACATAGTGATAACTATATCGTTATCCGGTATACCGTAATAGTATATAACGTTATACGTTGAAACGTAATACTCCATAACGTTATACGTCATATAGTGATGCAATATAACGTTATAAGTGATATAGTGATGCAATGAAACGTTATACCTTATAACGTAATAGTATATAACGTTATACGTCATATAGTGATGCAGTACAACGTTATAGGTTATAACGTAATAGTATATGACGCTATACGTCATATAGTGGTGCAATATAACGTTATAAGTGATATAGTGATGCAATATAACGTTATGCGTTATAACGTAATAGTATATAACGTTATACGTCACATAGTGATGCAATATATCGTTATACGTTACAACGTAATACTCCATAACGTTATACGCCATATAGAAATGCAATATAATGTTATACGTTAAAACATAATACTCCATAACTTTATACGTCATATAGTGATGCAATATACCGTTATAAGTTATAACGTAATAGTATAAAGGTTATACATCATATAGTGATGCAATATAACGTTATAAGTGATATAGTGATGCAATATAACGTTATAAGTGATATAGTGATGCAATATAACGTTATACGTTATAACAGTATATGTCGTTATGCGTCATATTGTGACGCAGTACAACGTTATAGGTTATAACGTAATAGTATATAACGTTATATGTCACATAGTGATGCAATATATCGTTATACGTTGTAACGTAATACTCCAAAACGTTATACGTCATATAGTAATGCAATATAACGTTATACGTTAAAACGTAATACTCCATAACTTTATACGTCATATAGTGATGCAATATAACGTTATAAGTGATATAGTGTTGCAATATAACGGTATACCTTATAGCGTAATACTATATAACGTTATACAACATATAGTGATGCAGTACAACGTTATAGGTTATAACGTAATAGTATGGGACGCTATACGACATATAGTGGTGCAATATATCGTTATACCTTGTAATGTAATAGTATATAAGGTTATACTTCATATAGTCAAGCAATATATCGTTATACCTTATAACGTAGTAGTATATAAGGTTATACTTCATATAGTAATGCAATATATCGTTATACCTTATACCGTAATAGTATATAACGTTATACGTTGAAACGTAATACTCCATAACGTTATACGTCATATAGTGATGCAATATAACGTTATACCATATAACGTAATAGTGTATAACGTTACACGTCATATAGTGATGCAATATAACGTTATGCGTTATAACGTAATAGTATATACCGTTATACGCCACATAGTGATGCAATATATCGTTATACGTTGTAACGCAATACTCCATAACGTTATACGTCATATAGTGATTCAATATAACGTTATACCATATAACGTAATAGTGTATAACGTTACAAGTCATATAGTGATGCAATATACCGTTATAAGTTATAACGTAATAGTATAAATGTTATACATCGCAGAGTGATGCAATATAACGTTATAAGTGATATAGTGATGCAATATAACGTTATGAGTGATTTAGTGATGCAATATAACGTTATAAGTGATATAGTGATGCAATATAACGTTATGCGTTGTAACGCAATACTCCATAACGTTATACGTCATATAGTGATGCAGTATAACGTTATAGGTTCTAACGTAATAGTATATAACGTTATACGTCACATAGTGATGAAATATATCGTTATCCGTTCTAACGTAATAGTATATAACGTTATACGTTAAAACGTATTACTCCATAACGTTATACGTCATATAGTGATGCAATATAACGTTTTGCGTTATAACGTACTAGTATATAACGTTATGCTTCATATAGTGAAGCAATATAACGTTATAAGTGATATAGTGATGCAATAAAACGTTATACCTTATAACGTAATAGTATATAACGTTATACGTCATATAGTGATGCAGTACACCGTTATAGGTTATAACGTAATAGTATATGACGCTATACGTCATATAGTGGTGCAATATAACGTTATAAGTGATATAGTGATGCAATATAACGTTATGCGTTATAACGTAATAGTATATAACGTTATACGTCACATAGTGATGCAATATATCGTTATACGTTACAACGTAATACTCCATAACGTTATACGCCATATAGAAATGCAATATAATGTTATACGTTAAAACATAATACTCCATAACGTTATACGTCATATAGTGATGCAATATACCGTTATAAGTTATAACGTAATAGTATAAAGGTTATACATCATATAGTGATGCAATATAACGTTATAAGTGATATAGTGATGCAATATAACGCTATAAGTGATATAGTGATGCAATATAACGTTATATCTTATAACGTAATAGTACATAACGTTATATGTCATATAGTGAAGCAGTACAACGTTATAGGTTATAACGTAATAGTTCATAACGTTATACGTCATATAGGGATGCTATATAACGTTATAAGTGATATAGTGATGCAATATAACGTATTACCTTATAACGTAATAGTATATAACGTTATACGTCATATAGTGATGCGCTACAACGTTATAGGTTATAACGTAATATTATATGACGTTATACGTCATATAGTGAAGCAATATATCGTTATACCTTATATCGTAATAGTATATAAGGTTATACTTCATATATTGATGCAATATATTGTTATACCTTATAACGTAATAGTATATAACATTATACGTCATATAGTGACGCAGTATAACGTTATAGGTTGTAACGTAATACTCCATAACGTTATACGTCATATAGTAATGCAATATAACGTTATACGTTAAAACATAATACTCCATATCGTTATACGTCATATAGTGATGCAATATACCGTTATAAGTGATATAGTGATGCAATATAACGTTATAAGTCATTTAGTGATGCAATATAACGTTATAAGTGATATAGTGATGCAATATAACGTTATAAGTGATATAGTGATGCAATATAACGTTATAAGTCATGTAGTGATGCAATATAACGTTATAAGTGATATAGTGATGCAATATAACGTTATGCGTTATAACGTAATAGTATATAACGTTATACGTTAATACGTAATACTCCATAACGTTATACGTCATATAGTGGTGCAATATATTGTTATACCTTATAACGTAATAGTATATAAGGTTATACTTCATATAGTGATGCATTATATCGTCATACCTTATAACGTAATAGTATATAACGTTATACGTCACATAGTGATGAAATATATCGTTATCAGTTATAACGTAATAGTATATAACGTTATACGTTAAAACGTAATACTCAATAACGTTATACGTCATATAGTGATGCAATATAACGTTATGCGTTATAACGTACTAGTATATAACGTTATACGTCATATAGTAATGCAATATAACGTTATACGTCACATAGTGATGAAATATATCGTTATCCGTTATAACGTAATAGTATATAACGTTATACGTTAAAACGTAATACTCCATAACGTTATACGTCATATAGTGATGCAGTACACCGTTATAGGTTATAACGTAATAGTATATGACGCTATACGTCATATAGTGGTGCAATATAACGTTATAAGTGATATAGTGATGCAATATAACGTTATGCGTTATAACGTAATAGTATATAACGTTATACGTCACATAGTGATGCAATATATCGTTATACGTTACAACGTAATACTCCATAACGTTATACGCCATATAGAAATGCAATATAATGTTATACGTTAAAACATAATACTCCATAACGTTATACGTCATATAGTGATGCAATATACCGTTATAAGTTATAACGTAATAGTATAAAGGTTATACATCATATAGTGATGCAATATAACGTTATAAGTGATATAGTGATGCAATATAACGCTATAAGTGATATAGTGATGCAATATAACGTTATATCTTATAACGTAATAGTACATAACGTTATATGTCATATAGTGAAGCAGTACAACGTTATAGGTTATAACGTAATAGTTCATAACGTTATACGTCATATAGGGATGCTATATAACGTTATAAGTGATATAGTGATGCAATATAACGTATTACCTTATAACGTAATAGTATATAACGTTATACGTCATATAGTGATGCGCTACAACGTTATAGGTTATAACGTAATATTATATGACGTTATACGTCATATAGTGAAGCAATATATCGTTATACCTTATATCGTAATAGTATATAAGGTTATACTTCATATATTGATGCAATATATTGTTATACCTTATAACGTAATAGTATATAACATTATACGTCATATAGTGACGCAGTATAACGTTATAGGTTGTAACGTAATACTCCATAACGTTATACGTCATATAGTAATGCAATATAACGTTATACGTTAAAACATAATACTCCATATCGTTATACGTCATATAGTGATGCAATATACCGTTATAAGTGATATAGTGATGCAATATAACGGTATAAGTCATTTAGTGATGCAATATAACGTTATAAGTGATATAGTGATGCAATATAACGTTATAAGTGATATAGTGATGCAATATAACGTTATAAGTCATGTAGTGATGCAATATAACGTTATAAGTGATATAGTGATGCAATATAACGTTATGCGTTATAACGTAATAGTATATAACGTTATACGTTAATACGTAATACTCCATAACGTTATACGTCATATAGTGGTGCAATATATTGTTATACCTTATAACGTAATAGTATATAAGGTTATACTTCATATAGTGATGCATTATATCGTCATACCTTATAACGTAATAGTATATAACGTTATACGTCACATAGTGATGAAATATATCGTTATCAGTTATAACGTAATAGTATATAACGTTATACGTTAAAACGTAATACTCAATAACGTTATACGTCATATAGTGATGCAATATAACGTTATGCGTTATAACGTACTAGTATATAACGTTATACGTCATATAGTAATGCAATATAACGTTATACGTCACATAGTGATGAAATATATCGTTATCCGTTATAACGTAATAGTATATAACGTTATACGTTAAAACGTAATACTCCATAACGTTATACGTCATATAGTGATGCAATATAACGTTATGCGTTATAACGTACTAGTATATAACGTTATGCTTCATATAGTGAAGCAATATAACGTTATAAGTGATATAGTGATGCAATGAAACGTTATACCTTATAACGTAATAGTATATAACGTTATACGTCATATAGTGATGCAGTACAACGTTATAGGTTATAACGTAATAGTATATGACGCTATACGTCATATAGTGGTGCAATATAACGTTATAAGTGATATAGTGATGCAATATAACGTTATGCGTTATAACGTAATAGTATATAACGTTATACGTCACATAGTGATGCAATATATCGTTATACGATACAACATAATACTCCATAACTTTATACGTCATATAGTGATGCAATATACCGTTATAAGTTATAACGTAATAGTATAAAGGTTATACATCATATAGTGATGCAATATAACGTTATAAGTGATATAGTGATGCAATATAACGTTATAAGTGATATAGTGATGCAATATAACGTTATACGTTATAACAGTATATGTCGTTATGCGTCATATTGTGACGCAGTACAACGTTATAGGTTATAACGTAATAGTATATAACGTTATATGTCACATAGTGATGCAATATATCGTTATACGTTGTAACGTAATACTCCATAACGTTATGCGTCATATAGTTATGCAACATACCGTTATACGTTATAACGTAAAAGTATATGACGTTATTCGTCATATAGTGATGCAATATGTAGTCATACGTTATAGCGTAATACTCTATAACGTTATAAGTTATAATGTAATAGTATATGACGTTATGCGTCATATAGTGAGCAATATAACGCTATAAGTGATATAGTGATGCCATATAACGTTATATCTTATAACGTAATAGTATATAACGTTATACGTCATATAGTGATGCAGTACAACGTTATAGGTTTTTAGCGTAATAGTATATGACGTTATACGTCATATAGTGATGCAGTATAGCGTTATAGGTTATAACGCAATAGTATATAACGTTATACGTCACATAGTCATGCAATATGTCGTTATACGTTGTAACGTAATGCTCCATAACGTTATGCGTCATATAGTTATGCAACATACCGTTATACGTTATAACGTAAAAGTATATGACGTTATTCGTCATATAGTGATGCAATATGTAGTCATACGTTATAGCGTAATACTCTATAACGTTATAAGTTATAATGTAATAGTATATGACGTTATGCGTCATATAGTGATGCAATATAACGCTATAAGTGATATAGTGATGCCATATAACGTTATATCTTATAACGTAATAGTATATAACGTTATACGTCATATAGTGATGCAGTACAACGTTATAGGTTTTAGCGTAATAGCATATGACGTTATACGTCATATAGTGTTGCAATATATTGTTATACCTTATAGCGTAATAGTATATAAGGTTATACTTCATATAGTGATGCAATATATCGTTATACCTTATAACGTAATAGTATATAAGGTGATACTTCATATAGTGATGCATTATATCGTTATACCTTATAACGTAATAGTATATAACGTATTACGTCACATAGTGATGAAATATGTCGTTATCCGTTATAACGTAATAGTATATAACGTTATACGTTAAAACGTAATACTCCATAACGTCATACGTCATATAGTGATGCAATATAACGTTATGCGTTATAACGTACTAGTATATAACGTTACGCTTCATATAGTGAAGCAATATAACGTTATAAGTGATATAGTGATGCAATATAACGTTATACCCTATAACGTAATAGTATATAACGTTATACGTCATATAGTGATGCAGTATAACGTTATAGGTTATAACGTAATAGTATATGACGTTATACGTCATATAGTGGTGCAATATATCGTTATACCTTATAATGTAATAGTATATAAGGTTATACTTCATATAGTGATGCAATATATCGTTATACCTTATAACGTAATAGTATATAACGTTATACTTCATATGGTGATGCAATATAACGTTATGCATTATAACGTAATAGTATATAACGTCATACGTCAAATAGTGATGCAATATATCGTTATACGTTATAACGTAATAGTATATAACGTTATACGTCATATAGTGATGCAGTATAGTGTTATAGGCTATAACGCAATAGTATATAACGTTATACGTCACATAGTCATGCAATTATGTCGTTATACGTTGTAACGTAATGCTCCATAACGTTATGCGTCATATAGTAATGCAATATATCGCTATAAGTGATATAGTGATGCAATATAACGTTATATCTTATAACGTAATAGTATATAACGTTATACGTCATATGGTGATGCAGTACAACGTTATAGCTTATAGCGTAATAGTATATGACGTTATACGTCATATAGCGGAGCAATATAACGTTATAAGTGATATAGTGATGCAATATAACGTTATAAGTGATATGGTGGTACAATATAACGTTATAAGCGATATAGTGATGCAATATAACGTTATAAGTGATATAGTGATGCAATATAAGGTTATGCGTTATAACGTAATAGTATAAATCGTTATACGATATAACGTAATACTCTATAACGCTATACGTTATGACGTAATAGTTCACAACGATATACGTCATATAGGGATGCTATTTAACGTTATAAGTGATATAGTGATGCAATATAACGTTATAAGTGATATAGTGGTACAATATAACGTTATAAGCGATATAGTGATGCAATATAACGTTATAAGTGATATAGTGATGCAATATAAGGTTATGCGTTATAACGGAATAGTATAAATCGTTATACGATATAAGGTAATACTCTATAACGCTATACGTTGTAACGTAACAGTTCATAACGTTATACGCCATATAGGGATGCTATATAACGTTATAAGTGATATAGTGATACAATATAACGTTATAACTTATAGCGTAATAGTATATACCGTTATACGTCATATAGTGATGCAATATAACGTTATACGTCATAACGTAAGAGTATATGACGTTATTCGTCATATACTGATGCAAAATATCGTTATACCTTATAACGTAATAGTATATAAGGTTATACTTCATATAGTGATGCAACATATCGTTATACGTTATAACGTAATAGTATATAACGTTTATACGTCATATAGTGATGCAGTACAACGTTATAGGTTATAACGTAATAGTATATGACGTTATACGTCATATAGCGGTGCAATATATCGTTATAGGTGATATAGTGTTGCAATATAACGTTATAACTGATATAGTGGTACAATATAACGTTATAAGTGATATAGTGATGCAATATAACGTTATAAGTGATATCGTAATGCAATATAACGTTATGCGTTATAACGTAATAGTTTAAATCGTTATACGATATAAGGTAATACTCTACAACGCTATACGTTATAACGTAATAGTTCATAACGTTATACGTCATATAGGTATGCTATATAACGCTATAAGTGATATAGTGATGCATTATAACGTTATACCTTATAACGTAATAGTATATCGTTATACGTCATATAGTGACGCAGTATAACGTTATGGGTTCTAACGTAATAGTATATGACGTTATACGTCATATAGTGGTACAATATAACGTTATAAGTGATATAGTGAAGCAATATAACGTTATGCGTTATAACGTACTAGTATATAACGTTACGCTTCATATAGTGAAGCAATATAACGTTATAAGTGATATAGTGATAAAATATAACGTTATGCGTTATAACGTACTAGTATATAACGTTACGCTTCATATAGTGAAGCAATATAACGTTATAAGTGATATAGTGATGCAATATAACGTTATACCTTATAACGTAATAGTATATAACGTTATACGTCATATAATGATGCAATATAACGTTATAAGTGATATAGTGATGCAATATAACGTTATGCGTTATAACGTAATAGTATAGAAGGTTGTACTTCATGTAGTGATGCAATATATCGTTATACCTTATAACGTAATAGTATATAACGTTATACGACATATAGTGATGCAGTATAACGTTATACCTTATAACGTAATAGTATATAACGTTATACATCATATAGTGATGCAGTATAACGTTATGCATTATAACGTAATAGTATATAACGTTATACGTCAAATAGTGATGCAATATATCGTTATACGTTATAACGTAATAGTATATAACGTTATACGTCATATAGTGATGCAGTATAACGTTATAGGTTATAACGCAATAGTATATAACGTTATACGTCATATAGTGATGCAGTACAACGTTATAGGTTATAACGTAATAGTATATGACGTTATACGTCATATAGCGATGCTATATAACGTTATAAGTGATATAGTGATCGAATATAACGTTATAAGTGATATAGTGATGCAATATAAGGTTATGCGTTATAACGTAATAGTATAAATCGTTATACGATATAAGGTAATACTCTATAACGCTATACGTTATAACGTAACAGTTCATAACGTTATACGTCATATAGGGATGCTATATAACGTTATAAGTGATATAGTGATGCAATATAACGTTATGCGTTATAACGTACTAGTATATAACGTTATACTTCATATAGTGGTGCAATATAACGCTATAAGTGATATAGTGATGCAACATAACGTTATATCTATAACGTAATAGTATATAACGTTATACGTCATATAGTGATGCAGTACAACGTTATAGGTTATAACGTAATAGTATATGACGTTATACGTCATATAGCGGTGCAATATAACGTTATAAGTGATATAGTGATGCAATATAACGTTATGCGTTATAACGTAATAGTATATATCGTTATACGCCACATAGTGATGCAATATATCGATATACGATGTAACGCAATACTCCATAACGTTATACGTCATATAGTGATGCAATATAACGTTATACCATATAACGTAATAGTGTATAACGTTACAAGTCATATAGTTATGCCATATACCGTTATAAGTTATAACGTAATAGTATAAAGGTTATACATCGTATAGTGATGCAATATAACGTTATAGGTGATATAGTGATGCAATATAACGTTATAAGTGATTTAGTGATGCAATATAACGTTATAAGTGATATAGTGATGCAATATAACGTTATGCGTTGTAACGCAATACTCCATAACGTTATACGTCATAGAGTGATGCAGTATAACGTTATAGGTTCTAACGTAATAGTATATAACGTTATACGTCACATAGTAATGAAATATATCGTTATCCGTTATAACGTAATAGTTTATAACGTTATACGTTAAAACGTAATACTCCATGACGTTATACGTCATATAGTGATGCAATATAACGTTATGCGTTATAACGTACTAGTATATAACGTTATGCTGCATATAGTGAAGCAATATAACGTATAAGTGATATAGTGATGCAATAAAACGTTATACCTTATAACGTAATAGTATATAACGTTATACGTCATATAGTGATGCAGTACAACGTTATAGGTTATAACGTAATAGTATATGACGCTATACGTCATATAGTGGTGCAATATAACGTTATAAGTGATATAGTGATGCAATATAACGTTATAAGTGATATCGTAATGCAATATAACGTTATGCGTTATAACGTAATAGTTTAAATCGTTATACGATATAAGGTAATACTCTACAACGCTATACGTTATAACGTAATAGTTCATAACGTTATACGTCATATAGGCATGCTATATAACGTTATAAGTGATATAGTGATGCATTATATCGTTATACCTTATAACGTAATAGTATATATCGTTATACGTCATATAGTGACGCAGTATAACGTTATAGGTTCTAACGTAATAGTATATGACGTTATACGTCATATAGTGGTACAATATAACGTTATAAGTGATATAGTGAAGCAATATAACGTTATGCGTTATAACGTACTAGTATATAACGTTACGCTTCATATAGTGAAGCAATATAACGTTATAAGTGATATAGTGATAAAATATAACGTTATGCGTTATAACGTACTATAGTATATAACGTTACGCTTCATATAGTGAAGCAATATAACGTTATAAGTGATATAGTGATGCAATATAACGTTATACCTTATAACGTAATAGTATATAACGTTATACGTCATATAATGATGCAATATAACGTTATAAGTGATATAGTGATGCAATATAACGTTATGCGTTATAACGTAATAGTATAGAAGGTTGTACTTCATGTAGTGATGCAATATATCGTTATACCTTATAACGTAATAGTATATAACGTTATACGACATATAGTGATGCAGTATAACGTTATACCTTATAACGTAATAGTATATAACGTTATACATCATATAGTGATGCAGTATAACGTTATGCATTATAACGTAATAGTATATAACGTTATACGTCAAATAGTGATGCAGTATATCGTTATACGTTATAACGTAATATTATATAACGTTATACGTCATATAGTGATGCAGTATAACGTTATAGGTTATAACGCAATAGTATATAACGTTATACGTCATATAGTGATGCAGTACAACGTTATAGGTTATAACGTAATAGTATATGACGTTATACGTCATATAGCGATGCTATATAACGTTATAAGTGATATAGTGATCCAATATAACGTTATAAGTGATATAGTGATGCAATATAAGGTTATGCGTTATAACGTAATAGTATAAATCGTTATACGATATAAGGTAATACTCTATAACGCTATACGTTATAATGTAACAGTTCATAACGTTATACGTCATATAGGGATGCTATATAACGTTATAAGTGATATAGTGATGCAATATAAGGTTATGCGTTATAACGTAATAGTTTAAATCGTTATACGAATTAAGGTAATACTCTACAACGCTATACGTTGTAACGTAATATTTCATAACGTTATACGTCATATAGGGTTGCTATATAACGTTATAAGTGATATAGTGATGCAATATAACGTATTACCTTATAACGTAATAGTATATAACGTTATACGTCATATAGTCATGCGGTACAACGTTATAGGTTGTAATGTACTATTATATGACGTTATACGTCATATAGTGGTGCAATATATTGTTATACCTTATAACGTAATAGTATTTAAGGTTATACTTCATATAGTGATGCAATATATCGTTATACCTTATAACGTAATAGTATATAAGGTTATACTTCATATAGTGATGCATTATATCGTTATACCTTATATCGTAATAGTATAAATCGTTATACGTCATATAGAGACGCAGTATAACGTTATAGGTTCAAACGTAATAGTATATAACGTTATACGTCACATAGTGATGAAATATATCGTTATCCGTTATAACGTAATAGTATATAACGTTATACGTTAAAACGTAATACTCCATAACGTTATACGTCATATAGTAATGCAATATAACGTTATACGTCATATAGTGATGCAATATATCGTTATACGTTACAACGTAATACTCCATAACGTTATACGCCATATAGTAATGCAATATAACGTTATACGTTAAAACATAATACTCCATATCGTTATAGTTGATATAGTGATGCAATATTCCGCTATAAGTTATAACATAATAGTATAAAGGTTATACATCATATAGTGATGCAATATAACGTTATAAGTGATATAGTGATGCAATATAACGTTATAAGTGGTTTAGTTATGCAATATAACGTTATAAGTGATATAGTGATGCAATACAACGTAATGCGTTATAACGTAATAGTATAAATCGTTATACGATATAAGGTAATACTCTATAACGATATAGGTTATAACGTAATACTCCATAACGTTATACGTCATATAGTAATGCAATATAACGTTATAAGTGATATAGTGACGCAATATAACGTTATGCGTTATAACGTAATAGTATATAACGTTATCCGTCACATAGTGATGCAATATATCGTTATACGTTAAAACGTAATACTCCATAACGTTATACGTCATGTAGTGACGCAAAATAACGCTATACGTTATAACGTAACAGTTCATAACGTTATACGCCATATGGGGATGCTATATACCGTTATAAGTGATATAGTGATGCAATATAACGTTATACCTTATAATGTAATAGTATATAAGGTTATACGTCACATAGTGATGAAATATATCGTTATCCGTTATAACGTAATAGTATATAAAGTTATACGTTAAAACGTAATACTCCATAACGATATACGTCATATAGTGATGCAAAATAACGCTATACCATATAACGTAACAGTTCATAACGTTATATGTCATATAGGGATGCTATATAACGTTATAAGTGATATAGTGATGCAATATAACGTTATACGTTATAACGTAATAGTATATAACGTTATACGTCATATAGTGATGCAATATAACGTTATACGTTATAACGTAAGAGTATATGACGTTATTCGTCATATACTGATGCAAAATATCGTTATACCTTATAACGTAATAGTATATAAGGTTATAATTCATATAGTCATGCAATATATCGTTATGCGTTATAACGTAATAGAATATAAGGTTATACTTCATATAGTGATGCAATATGTCGTTATACCTTATAACGTAATAGTATATAACGTTGTACGTCAAATAGTGACGCAGTATAACGTTATAGGATGTAACGTAATAATCCAGAACGATATACGTCATATAGTGATGCAATATAACGCTATACGTTATAGCGTAATAGTTCATAACGTTATACGTCATATAGGGATGCTATATAACGTTATAAGTGATATAGTGATGCAATATAATGTTATTCCTTATAACGTAATAGTATATAACGTTATACGTCATATAGTGATGCAGTACATCGTTATAGGTTATAACGTAATAGTATATGACGTTGTACGCCATATAGTGGTGCAATATAACGTTATAAGTGATATAGTGATGCAATATAACGTTATACCTTATAACGTAATAGCATATAACGTTATATGTCACATAGTGATGCAATATATCGTTATACGTTGTAACGTAATACTCCATAACGTTATACGTCATATAGTCATGCAACATAACGTTATAAGTGATATAGTGATGCAATATAACGCTATACGTTATAACGTAATAGTTCATAACGTTATACGTCATATAGGGATGCTATATAACGTTATAAGTGATATAGTGATACAATATAACGTTATGCGTTATAACGTAATAGTATATATCGTTATGCGTCACATAGTGATGCAATATATCGTTATACGTTGTAACGTAATACTCCATAACGTTATACGTCATATAGTAATGCAATATAACGTTATACGTTAAAACGTAACACTCCATAACGTTATATGTCATATAGGGATGCTATATAACGTTATAAGTGATATAGTGATGCAATATAACGTTATACCTTATTACGTAATAGTATATGACGTTATACGTCATATAGCGTTGCAATATAACGTTATATGTGATATAGTGATGCAATATAACGTTATAACTGATATAGTGGTACAATATAACGTTATAAGTGATATAGTGATGCAATATAACGTTATATGTGATATTGTGATGCAATATAACGTCTTGCGTTATAACGTAATAGTTTAAATCGTTATACGATATAAGGTAATACTCTACAACGCTATACGTTATAACGTAATAGTTCCTAACGTTATACGTCATATAGGGATGCTATATAACGTTATAAGTGATATAGTGATGCAATATAACGTTATACCTTATAACGTAATAGTATATAACGTTATACGTCATATAGTGATGCAGTATAACGTTATAGGATATAGCGTAAAAGTATATGACGTTATACGTCATATAGTGGTGCAATATATCGTTATACCTTATAATGTAATAGTATTTAAGGTTATACTTCATAGAGTGATGCAATATAACGTTATGCATTATAACGTAATAGTATATAACGTTATACGTCAAATAGTGATGCAATATATCGTTATACGTTATAACGCAATAGTATATAACGTTATACGTCATATAGTGATACAGTATAACGTTATAGGTTATAACGCAATAGTACATAACGTTATACGTCACATAGTCATGCAATATGTCGTTATACGTTGTAACGTAATGCTCCATAACGTTATGCGTCATATAGTAATGCAATATACCGTTATACGTTATAACGTAACAGTATATGACGTTATTCGTCATATAGTGATGCAATATGTAGTCATACGTTACAGCGAAATACTCTATAACGTTATAAGTTATAATGTAATAGTATATGACGTTATGCGTCATACAGTGACGCAATATAACGTTATAAGTGATATGGTGATGCAATATAACGTTATGCGTTATAACGTACTCGTATATAACGTTATACTTCATATAGTGATGCAATGTAACGCTATAAGTGATATAGTGATGCAATATAACTTTATATCTTATAACGTAATAGTATATAGCGTTATACGTCATATACTTATGCAGTACAACGTTATAGGTTATAACGTAATAGTATATGACGTTATACGTTATACAGCGGTGCAATATAACGTTATAAGTGATATAGTGATGCAATATAACGTTATAAGTGATATAGTGGTACAATATAACGTTATAAGCGATATAGTGATGCAATATAACGTTATAAGAGATATAGTCATGCAATATAAGGTTATACGTTATAACGTAATAGTTCCTAACGTTATACGTCATATAGGGATGCTATATAACGTTATAAGTGATATAGTGATGCAATATAACGTATTACCTTATAACGCAATAGCATATAACGTTATACGTCATATAGTGATGCGGTACAACGTTATAGGTTATAACGTAATATTATATGACGTTATACGACATATAGTGGTGCAATATATTGTTATACCTTATAACGTAATAGTATATAAGGTTATACTTCATATAGTGATGCAGTATATCGTTATACCTTATAACGTAATAGTATATAAGATTATACTTCATATAGTGATTGCATTATATTGTTATACCTTATATCGTAATAGTATATATCGTTATACGTCATATAGAGACGCAGTATAACGTTATAGGTTCTAACGTAATAGTATATAACGTTATACGTTAAAACATAATACTCCATAACGTTATACGTCATATAGTAATGCAATATAACGTTATACGTCACATAGTGATGAAATATATCGTTATCCGTTATAACGTAATAGTATATAACGTTATACGTTAAAACGTAATACTCCATAACGTTATACGTCATATAGTGATGCAATATAACGTTATGCGTTATAACGGACTAGTATATAACGTTATGCTTCATATAGTGAAGCAATGTAACGTTATAAGTGATACAGTGATGCAATATAACGTTATACCTTATAACGTAATAGTATATAACGTTATACGTCATATAGTGATGCAGTACAACGTTATAGGTTATAACGTAATAGTATATGACGCTATACGTCATATAGTGGTGCAATATAACGTTATAAGTGATATAGTGATGCAATATAACGCTATGCGTTATAACGTAATAGTATATAACGTTATACGTTAAAACGTAATACTCCATAACGTTATACGTCATATAGTGGTGCAATATATCGTTATACCTTATAACGTAGTAGTATATAAGGTTATACTACATATAGTGATGCATTATATCGTTATACCTTATAACGTAATAGTACATAACGTTATACGTCACATAGTGATGAAATATATCGTTATACCTTATAACATAATAGTATATATCGTTATACGTCATATAGTGACGCAGCATGACGTTATAGGTTCTAACGTAATAGTATATGACGTTATACGTCATATAGTGGTGCAATATATCGTTATAAGTGATATAGTGATGCAATATGACGTTATGCCCTATAACGTAATAGTTTATAACGTTATACGTCATATAGTGACGCAGTATAACGTTATTGGTTGTAACGTAATAGTATATGACGTTATACGTCATAAATTGGTGCAATATATCGTTATACCTTATAACGTAATAGTATATAACGTTATACGTCATATAGTGATGCAGTACATCGTTATAGGTTATAACGTAATAGTATATGACGTTGTACGCCATATAGTGGTGCAATATAACGTTATAAGTGATATAGTGATGCAATATAACGTTATACCTTATAACGTAATAGCATATAACGTTATATGTCACATAGTGATGCAATATATCGTTATACGTTGTAACGTAATACTCCATAACGTTATACGTCATATAGTCATGCAACATAACGTTATAAGTGATATAGTGATGCATTATAACGTTATAAGTGATATAGTGATGCAATATAACGCTATACGTTATAACGTAATAGTTCATAACGTTATACGTCATATAGGGATGCTATATAACGTTATAAGTGATATAGTGATACAATATAACGTTATGCGTTATAACGTAATAGTATATATCGTTATGCGTCACATAGTGATGCAATATATCGTTATACGTTGTAACGTAATACTCCATAACGTTATACGTCATATAGTAATGCAATATAACGTTATACGTTAAAACGTAACACTCCATAACGTTATATGTCATATAGGGATGCTATATAACGTTATAAGTGATATAGTGATGCAATATAACGTTATACCTTATTACGTAATAGTATATGACGTTATACGTCATATAGCGTTGCAATATAACGTTATATGTGATATAGTGATGCAATATAACGTTATAACTGATATAGTGGTACAATATAACGTTATAAGTGATATAGTGATGCAATATAACGTTATAAGTGATATTGTGATGCAATATAACGTTATGCGTTATAACGTAATAGTTTAAATCGTTATACGATATAAGGTAATACTCTACAACGCTATACGTTATAACGTAATAGTTCCTAACGTTATACGTCATATAGGGATGCTATATAACGTTATAAGTGATATAGTGATGCAATATAACGTTATACCTTATAACGTAATAGTATATAACGTTATACGTCATATAGTGATGCAGTATAACGTTATAGGTTATAGCGTAAAAGTATATGACGTTATACGTCATATAGTGGTGCAATATATCGTTATACCTTATAATGTAATAGTATTTAAGGTTATACTTCATAGAGTGATGCAATATAACGTTATGCATTATAACGTAATAGTATATAACGTTATACGTCAAATAGTGATGCAATATATCGTTATACGTTATAACGCAATAGTATATAACGTTATACGTCATATAGTGATACAGTATAACGTTATAGGTTATAACGCAATAGTACATAACGTTATACGTCACATAGTCATGCAATATGTCGTTATACGTTGTAACGTAATGCTCCATAACGTTATGCGTCATATAGTAATGCAATATACCGTTATACGTTATAACGTAACAGTATATGACGTTATTCGTCATATAGTGATGCAATATGTAGTCATACGTTACAGCGAAATACTCTATAACGTTATAAGTTATAATGTAATAGTATATGACGTTATGCGTCATACAGTGACGCAATATAACGTTATAAGTGATATGGTGATGCAATATAACGTTATGCGTTATAACGTACTAGTATATAACGTTATACTTCATATAGTGATGCAATGTAATGCTATAAGTGATATAGTGATGCAATATAACTTTATATCTTATAACGTAATAGCATATAACGTTATATGTCACATAGTGATGCAATATGTCGTTATACGTTGTAACGTAATACTCCATAACGTTATACGTCATATAGTCATGCAATATAACGTTATACGTTATAACAGTATATGACGTTATACGTCATATAGTGATGCAGTATAACGTTATAGGTAATAACGTAATAGTATATAACGTTATCCGTCACATAGTGTCACATAGTTATGATATAGTGATGAAATACATCGCTATACGTTATAACGTAATAGTATATAACGTTATACCTCATATAGTGATGCAATATAACGTTATGCATTATGACGTAATAGTATATAACGTTATATGTCACATAGTGATGCAATATGTCGTTATACGTTGTAACGTAATACTCCATAACGTTATACGTCATATAGTCATGCAATATAACATTATACGTTATAACAGTATATGACGTTATACGTCATATAGTGATGCAGTATAACGTTATAGGTAATAACGTAATAGTATATAACGTTATCCGTCACATAGTGTCACATAGTTATGATATAGTGATGAAATACATCGCTATACGTTATAACGTAATAGTATATAACGTTATACGTCATATAGTGATGCAATATAACGTTATGCATTATGACGTAATAGTATATAACGTTATACGTCACATAATGATGCACTATATCGTTATACCTTATAACGTAATAGTATATAGCGTTATACGTCATATACTTATGCAGTACAACGTTATAGGTTATAACGTAATAGTATATGACGTTATACGTTATACAGCGGTGCAATACAACGTTATAAGTGATATAGTGATGCAATATAACGTTATAAGTGATATAGTGGTACAATATAACGTTATAAGCGATATAGTGATGCAATATAACGTTATAAGAGATATAGTCATGCAATATAAGGTTATACGTTATAACGTAATAGTTCCTAACGTTATACGTCATATAGGGATGCTATATAACGTTATAAGTGATATAGTGATGCAATATAACGTATTACCTTATAACGCAATAGCATATAACGTTATACGTCATATAGTGATGCGGTACAACGTTATAGGTTATAACGTAATATTATATGACGTTATACGACATATAGTGGTGCAATATATTGTTATACCTTATAACGTAATAGTATATAAGGTTATACTTCATATAGTGATGCAGTATATCGTTATACCTTATAACGTAATAGTATATAAGATTATACTTCATATAGTGATGCATTATATTGTTATACCTTATATCGTAATAGTATATATCGTTATACGTCATATAGAGACGCAGTATAACGTTATAGGTTCTAACGTAATAGTATATAACGTTATACGTTAAAACATAATACTCCATAACGTTATACGTCATATAGTAATGCAATATAACGTTATACGTCACATAGTGATGAAATATATCGTTATCCGTTATAACGTAATAGTATATAACGTTATACGTTAAAACGTAATACTCCATAACGTTATACGTCATATAGTGATGCAATATAACGTTATGCGTTATAACGGACTAGTATATAACGTTATGCTTCATATAGTGAAGCAATGTAACGTTATAAGTGATACAGTGATGCAATATAACGTTATACCTTATAACGTAATAGTATATAACGTTATACGTCATATAGTGATGCAGTACAACGTTATAGGTTATAACGTAATAGTATATGACGCTATACGTCATATAGTGGTGCAATATAACGTTATAAGTGATATAGTGATGCAATATAACGTTATGCGTTATAACGTAATAGTATATAACGTTATACGTTAAAACGTAATACTCCATAACGTTATACGTCATATAGTGGTGCAATATATCGTTATACCTTATAACGTAGTAGTATATAAGGTTATACTACATATAGTGATGCATTATATCGTTATACCTTATAACGTAATAGTACATAACGTTATACGTCACATAGTGATGAAATATATCGTTATACCTTATAACATAATAGTATATATCGTTATACGTCATATAGTGACGCAGCATGACGTTATAGGTTCTAACGTAATAGTATATGACGTTATACGTCATATAGTGGTGCAATATATCGTTATAAGTGATATAGTGATGCAATATGACGTTATGCCTTATAACGTAATAGTTTATAACGTTATACGTCATATAGTGACGCAGTATAACGTTATTGGTTGTAACGTAATAGTATATGACGTTATACGTCATAAATTGGTGCAATATATCGTTATACCTTATAACGTAATAGTATATAAGGTTATACTTCATATAGTGATGCAATATATCGTTATACCTTATAACGTAATAGTATATAAGGTTATACTTCATATAGTGATGCAATATAACGTTATAAGTGATATAGTGATGCAATATGGCGTTATGCGTTATAACATAATAGTATAAATCGTTATAAGTTATAAGGTAATATTCCATAACGTTATACGTCATATAGAAATGCAATATAACGTTATACGTTAAAACGTAATACTCCAAAACTTTATACGTCATATAGTGATGCAATATAACGTTATTGGTTCTAACGTAATAGTATATGACGTAATACGTCATAAATTGTTGCAATATACCGTTATACCTTATAACGTAATAGTATATAAGGTTATACTTCATATAGTGATGCAATATATTGTTATACCTTATGACGTAATAGTATATGACGCTATACGTCATATAGTGGTGCAATATAACGTTATAAGTGATATAGTGATGCAATATAACGTTATGCCTTATAACGTAATAGTTTATAACGTTATACGTCATATAGTGACGCAGTATAACGTTATTGGCTGTAACGTAATAGTATATGACGTTATACGTCATAAATTGGTGCAATATATCGTTATACCTTATAACGTAATAGTATATGACGTTATACGTCATATAGTGGTGCAATATATCGTTATAAGTTATATAGTGATGCAATATGACGTTATGCCTTATAACGTAATAGTTTATAACGTTATACGTCATATAGTGACGCAGCATGACGTTATAGGTTCTAACGTAATAGTATATGACGTTATACGTCATATAATGATGCAATATAACGTTATAAGTGATATAGTGATGCAATATAACGTTATGCGTTATAACGTAATAGTATATAAGGTTGTACTTCATATAGCGATGCAATATATCGTTATACGTTATAACGTAATAGTATATAACGTTATACGTCATATAGTGATGCAGTATAACGTTATAGGTTATAACGTAATAGTATATGACGTTTAAACGTCATATAGTGGTGCAATATATCGTTATACCTTATTATGTAATAGTATATAAGGTTATGCTTCATATAGTGATGCAATATATCGTTATACCTTATAACGTAATAGTATATAACGTTATACGTCATATAGTGATGCAGTATAACGTTATAGGTTATAACGTAATAGTATATGACGTTATACGTCATATAGTGGAGCAATATATCGTTATAGCATATAATGTAATAGTATATAAGGTTATACTTCATACAGTAATGCAATATATCGTTATCCCTTATAACGTAATAGTATATAACGTTATACGTCATAAAGTGGTGCAATATATCGTTATACCTTATAATGTAATAGTATATAAGGTTATACTTCATATAGTGATGCAATATAACGTTATAACGTATATACCTTATAACGTAATAGTATATAAGGTTATACATCATATAGTGATGCAATATAACGTTATAAGTGATATAGTGATGCAATATAGCGTTATGCGTTATAACATAATAGTATAAATCGTTATAAGTTATAAGGTAATACTCCATAACGTTATACGTTATAATGTAATAGTATATGACGTTATACGTTATATAGTGATGCAGTACAACGTTGTAGGTTTATAACGTAATAGCATATGAAGTTATACGTCATATAGTGGTGTAATATATCGTTATACCTTATAATGTAATAGTATATAAGGTTATACTTCATATAGTGAAGCAATATAACGTTATACCTTATAACGTAATAGTATATAAGGTTTATACTTCATATAGCGATGCAATATATCGTTATACGTTATAACGTAATAGTATATAACGTTATACGTCATATAGTGATGCAGTATAACGTTATAGGTTATAACGTAGTAGTATATGACGTTATACGTCATATAGTGGTGCTATATATCGTTATACCTTATAATGTAATAGTATATAAGGTTATGCTTCATATAGTGATGCAATATATCGTTATACCTTATAACGTAATAGTATATAACGTTATACGTCATATAGTGGTGTAATATATCGTTATACCTTATAATGTAATAGTATATAAGGTTATACTTCATATAGTGAAGCAATATAACGTTATACCTTATAACGTAATAGTATATAAGGTTGTGCTTCATATAGTGATGCAATATATTGTTATACCTTATAACGTAATAGTATATAACGTTATACGTCATATAGTGATGCAGTACAACGTTATAGGTTATAACGTAATAGTATGGGACGCTATACGACATATAGTGGAGCAATATATCGTTATACCTTATAATGTAATAGTATATAATGTTATACTTCATATAGTCAAGCAATATATCGTTATACCTTATAACGTAGTAGTATATAAGGTTATACTTCATATAGTAATGCAATATATCGTTATACCTTATAACGTAATAGTATATAACGTTATACGTCATACAGTGACGCAGTATAACGTTATAGGTTCTAACGTAATAGTATATAACGTTATACGTCACATAGTGATAAATATATCATTATCCGTTATACCGTAATAGTATATAACGTTATACGTTGAAACGTAATACTCCATAACGTTATACGTCATATAGTGATGCAATATAACGTTATACCTTATAACGTAATTGTATATAACGTTATACGTCATATAGTGATGAAATATAACGTTATTCCTTATAACGTAATAGTATAGAACGTTATACGTCACATAATGATGCAATATAACGTTATAAGTTATAACGTAATAGTATGTAACGTTATACGTCATATAGTGATGCAGTACAACGTTATAGGTTATAACGTAATAGTATATGACGTTATACGTCAATTAGTGATGCAGTATAACGTTACAGGTAATAACGTAATAGTATATAACATTATACGTCATATAGTGATACAATATAATGTTATAAGTGATACAGTGATGCAATATAACGTTATTCGTTATAAGGTAATAGTATATAAGGTTATACTTCATATAGCGATGCAATATATCGTTATACGTTATAACGTAATAGTATATAAACGTTATACGTCATATAGTGATGCAGTATAACGTTATAGGTTATAACGTAGTAGTATATGACGTTATACGTCATATAGTGGTGCTATATATCGTTATACCTTATAATGTAATAGTATATAAGGTTATGCTTCAT